>NW_022263045.1:0-89574 GCF_002021735.2 Oncorhynchus kisutch
CTAGAGAAACCTGTGTTTAGTCACTCACCTGAACACATATTACACAGGATCAGCAGAGCTAGCTAGAAGAAAACCTGAGTGTTTAGTCACTCACCTGAACACATATTACACAGTATCAGCAGAGCTAGCTAGAGAAACCTGTGTTTAGTCACTCACCTGAACACATATTACACAGTATCAGCAGGGCAGCCAACGTCCACCATGTGACAAAAACAATAACAGGTGAACAATGTGAATACAAAACACCATGTCATATATACCGATCAACTGCAATAATGACCAGTAAGTCAACATCATTTAGGAACCGCTTGTTCCATGAAATGTGCAGTTAATTAGTAATAACATTGTTCAACATTCTTTTTTTACACTTAGCAAGATGAGTAGTTTAAGATTTGATTTTACTAACATACAACGCTTAATGCCGGCCTCAGATTCAAATATGGAAATAGATTATCTAATTTAAGTAAGCTTTCATGTTAAAGCTGCATTAGGTAAGATTTTTTTAAACATTTGGTGAAAATTGTCATCACGCATTGTCAGCTATCAGTATGTAAAATATTCTGAGAGAAGATCCCAGCACCGGCCTTCAAGCCACCTTCATTTTCCATTTGTTTTGTCTTTGTCTTACACACTTACGCAGGGTAGCCTAGTGGTTGCTAGTTCCGAGCTGACAAGGTACAAATCTGTCGTTCTGCCCCTGAACAGGCAGTTAACCCACTGTTCCTAGGCCGTCATTGAAAATAAGAATTTGTTCTTAACTGACTTGCCTAGTAAAATAAAGGTACATTTAAATTAAACATTGGGTTTCAATCCCCCAATGACTTGTTCATTATTTAACCCTCCGTTCCCAGTAGTCTGTTTGTGGGTAATTGTTTTGTATGTAGTAAGGTCCGTTAATGTGAGCTCTCTTCATTGTATCGCATTTGTATATTTTGAGTAAAGTACCTTAATTTACTCATATCTGCTGTCCTGCGCACTCCCCTATACCAGCTACACACAGACCGTATTACACTGCCCCCTCGCTCTGCAATCACTCTGAAAAATCGTTCCAGCCAATCGTGTCCCTACTAGAGATGTACCTAATGTGCACAAATATTTTGATTTAAACAGATAAATGTACGTGATGAATTACATCAACTTCATTATTTGGGATTTATTAACAGTTATGTCTGCAAGTGAGAGAGTTGAGTCCCTCCCCTCCTGTTCCAGGCTGCGGCAGGGGCTATCTCTGACAACAGAGGAGCAGATGTTGGAGACAGATAAATGTTTGTTTGTTGGTAACATGCCTGTTCATGCATTCACTATACATTATGGATAATAAAGTTGGTTAAGTGACTGAACAAAGCCTGTTATTTGCCTGGGATAGCAACAGTCACCTACTTTGAACATTTCAGAACTCAATGCTAGATTGTCAATCAGTGTAGTCAAGGTTAAGAGACAGCTTGATGGAAAGCACTACACTCAACAGTCTACTCACCTCACATTAAACATCATACTAACATCATACTTTTGAATTCAAAACAGAACACTAGGAGGCTAAAGTCAACCACGTGAAAACAAGGCAACAGTAAACATGTTGTCCCCCACGAATGATGCAATACCCCCCTATTTATTTCATGATGGCGCCGGAGGGGAGGGCTACCGTCTTATCGGCTTTCAAAACACCATGCTGTTTTGTTTGTTTTTACATTATGTTGCTGCTATTATTTGTTATTCTTATCTCTTACTTTTTTAAACATATTTTCTTACAACTGCATTGTTGGTTAAGGGCGCGTAAGTAAGAATTTCACTGTAAGGTCTACTACACCTGTTGTATCGGCACATTAACAAATAACATTTGATTTGATATGGGACAATTTAGATATTGCGTGTGACTAACAAATTGCAGTTAATTGCTATAGCTCCCGCCTTGGACCAATCAGTGTAATTTTGTAAATTATGGATCTCTATGGCAATAAGGATCATTCACCTAAGTTTTGTCAAAATCAGCCCAGTGCTCTCAGAGATATCTTGCTTTACTAACGTACAAAGAGACATACGAACGGACAGACAGAGAATGATCTGTAATCCCCTCAACAACAAACCCACACCATGCTTGTTTAACTAGACTTTTTAACTGATGTAGCAACTGTTTCAGAATATAGGAAGCATTTGTCACCCTGAAGTGTTTTGTTAATTAGTTGGTTAAAATAAAAATGTAGCTCTCAAATATTCCTCATATAGCAAGTATAATTATTAGTATAATAATTATTCAGGGACAATGTGTACTTACATACAATGATATGCAGGACTTCAGTGTTAAGGATGACTATACAAGATCTTGATGGAAGAAAACTGATTGGTTCTGAGATTCCGAGTGAAGTTCAATTGTTAACACCAAAAATGCAACAGCTGAATACATGTCTCTGGAGTAGAGAAGCACTCTCTTATATAGCAGCAAAAGTCCCTCAAGCAAATACAATGATGTGCGTCAGTAGTTTTCTGTAGAATTTACACAAAACCTTTCACTTTGATGAAGACATTGTATAATCATGACCAACGTGTATCAACAGTTTAAACCACTCTTGGCAACACCTCCCTCTTCTTGCTGCCACATATTTTGGGGGTTTCCAGTCACTTGCCAAAACAATATCATTTGCAACAACACCTTTCTCTACTCATACTATACACTATATACTATAAGAAGAAAGGTGATATCTAGAACCTAAAATGGTTCTTTGGCTGTCCCCATAGCAGAACCCTCTGAAGAACCCTTTTGAGTTCCAATTAGTTCTGCAAGGAACCCAAAAGAGTTCAACCTGAAACCACAAAGAGATATATTTGGAACCAAAAATGGTTATCTTATGGGGAGAGCCTGATAATCATTTTGGATTCCTTTTTTCTGAGACTGTAGTTTTTTTCATCAAAACATCCTATATGTTCTGTTTATCATGGTTTGTGCAGGTGACTGGGTAAATACACAAAGGGACACAGTCATAACCTCACCCTCAGACCAATTGTCAGAATGCCCAGAATATGCTCTGGAAGTTAATGTATGAGAACCCGCTCAAATTATTTTATACAAAGTAAGATGGCTTCATTTACTTTGAGTTCCACCTGAATTCTGGCATCACAAACTTATGGTTGATTTCTCCATGGTGGTCCAACAGTGAAGGTCTGGCTGGGAACACCAGTGGGGTTTCTTTCACCCTGATTAAGTAATTATATTGTGCTAATCATGAAAAATGTGTGTGGTGGAATTGAACATCAGGGACATCTGAAGTTATGACATTGTCAGTTAACCAGAGATGTTAAAACAATCATGTACAGGTGTGCGTAATGATGGGGAACAGGTGTGCGTAGTGATGGAGAACAAGTGTGCGTAATGATGAGGAATAGGTGTGCGTAATGATGGGGAGCAGGTGTGCGTAATGATGAAGTCCAGTTGTCCGTAATGATGTTTGCAAGGAATGATGGTTAGTAGACCAGTTACATGGAGCGCTGGAGAGTAATCGTGATAGAGGGACGTTTTACAGGGAAGAGAATCAGCCTAATTGGGTATAATGTTCCATTCTAATAGTACTCATACATACTATACATACTCAGAAATACTCATACTGTCATAAATTACTGTAGACTGCTCCATGATAGCCTACACGCTGTTCACCACCCCACTCCACTTGTTGGATTAATGTAGGGGAGAGGTGGCCGAGAGTAAGACAAGGTCAAAGTCACACTCCATTTAATCAGATAACACAGAATCTAGAATGACTTAAGAGAGAATATAGTAGATGGCACGGACCAATCTTCTCCAACGGACCATGATGACAGCATGATTGATGGATGATTGATGTGTTTGATGGATGATAGATATGTTTGATGAATGATTTGTGTGTTTGATTAATGCATTTGATGGATGATTGATGCATTGTATGTATTGTTTTCTGTGCTCTTCCTTTTAGCTGTCCTCTTAATGATAGAAATCAGGCAAAAACCTGAGGCTTGTTTGAGGCTTCTACTGTGAAGTGGGGGTGAATGAGAGTGGTATGAGCTGACATGAGCATGAGCTGAGTTAGCTTGCGGTCCATTGCAATTCTAAAGGCAAAGGAATTCTCCGGTTGTAACATTATTGAAGATTTATGTTAAAACATCCTAAAGATTGATTATATACATCATTTGACATGTTTCTACAGACTGTAACGGAACTTTTCGTCTTTGTCTGCACCTAGTTTTCGCGCCTCATGAATTTTGATTACTGGGCTAAACGCATGAACAAAAAGGAGGTATTTGGATATAAACTATGGACCTTATTGAACAAATCAAACATTTATTGTGGAACTGGGATTCCTGGGAGTGTATTCTGATGAATATAATCAAAGGTAAGTGAATATTTATAATGCTATTTCTGACTTCTGTTGACTACACAACATGAGAAAAAAAAACGACATGGCGGATATCTGTTTGGGTTGTTTTGGTCTTTGAGCGCTGTGCCCAGATTATTGCATGGTGTGCTTTTTCTGTAAAGTGTTTTTGAAATCTGACACAGCTGTTGCATTAAGGAGAAGTGGATCTAAAATTCCATGCATAACAGTTGTATCTTTTAGCAATGTTTATTATGAGTGTTGCATCAAAAAGCAGAACACTCAAAACATGAGCACAATGGCAGCTCTTCCTTTAAAGAACTCCAGGCCTCAAGAGGGCAGATAACCCAAAAACATGGGTGGAACTAAAAAATTGAGCCAGGATTTCTGGAGGGACAACTTTTACAAGCACACCTGGCAGATAAGATTGGGTATTAAATGTTTGGGCTTAGCTTTGCTTGGGTCCTCAACATACAAACAGCTCATTGTTCAACCCTAAAGACGCAACTGGTATGTGATGTTTGGAATGATTTATTATGTTGCATCCAGTGCTTAGCACAATTTACATGTTTAACTCTGGTAGGAGTGGTGACTTTTTTTGTGGATATTTTCTGACTGCAGAAGTAATTGCTTGAAGTGCTAGATGAAATTGTTTAAACGTTTACTTTATTCAAAGCCATGCTTTGTTGCTGTGTCATGCATTGTTTATTGTGTAAAATAATGCATGTTTATTCTCTGTTTAATGTTATCAACTTATTCCTTATTCCTCTGTCATTCAACTACTCTATTCAACAAAAAGGAATTGAGTTGTCCCTTTGCATCCTTCAGGTGTTGAGCAAGCTGTTTTCATGTTTGGGCAGAGCTGAAATAATTATAACACCTAGACAACTTGATAATGAGTATTTCGGTAAATTGATGTGGCTCTCTGCAAAATCACTGGATGTTTTGGAACTATTGAACATAACGTGCCAATGTAAACTCAGATTTTTGGATGTAAATATGAACTTTATCTTACAAAACTTGCAAGTATTGTGTAACATGAAGTCCTAGGAGTCATCTGATGACGATCATCAAAGGTTAGTGATGAATTTTATTCTTCTGCTTTTTGTGACTCCTCTCTTTGGCTGGAAAAATGGCTGTGTTTTTCTGTGACTTGGCACTGACCTAACATAATCGTTTGTGCTTTGTCGTAAAGCCTTTTTGAAATCTGACTCTGTGGCTGGATTTACAACAAGTGTATCTTTAAAATGCTGTAAAATACTTGTATGTTTGAGGAATTTTAATTATGGGATATCTGCTGTTATGAATTTGGCGCCCTGCAGTTTCACTGGCTGACAAAGTTAACCCTGTAAATTCATCTTCTTACTCAAGACTTTAACACCATTACATGTGGCACAGTTTGACCACAGTCAAGAGCCCTGGCTCACAGCCTCTCGCATGAATTCATAACGCAGATTTATTTTCCTAAGACTCAGAGCACATTCCTCCACTGTTTAAACACAAGACTCGTAATCACAGCGTTTCTTAGAGTAGGAGTGCTGATCTAGGATCAGATCCCGGCTGTACATATAATCTTATCAATTATTATCTTAAAGGGAAAACTTATCTGATATCAGCTCTCTGAGACGATTTGTGAATACGGCTGAGGCTCTGGCCTGCTCAATCCACATATTGTCAGGCCTAGCAGGGAGTCTGCGGCAATATGTTCTGGGTTGTATAAGCCCTATGACTCCGAAATGACCTTTTTTTTTATAGCACAGCACTTTTGACAAAATACTATGGGCCCTGGTCAAAAGTAGTGCACTTTAAAGGGAATAGGGTGCCATTTGGGACATATCCCTGGATGTCATGCTGTAGTATAGCATGTCAACATTCTATCGATACTAAGCATAGACCTTGGCCAGTGTCACACCCTGATCTGTTTCACCTGTCTTTGTGATTGTCTCCACCCCCTCCATATGTCAACCATTTTCTACATTATCCCCTGTTTATCTATACCTGTGTTCTCTGTTTATCTTGTAAAGTCAACCAGCGTTTTGGTGTCTCTGCTCCAGCATTTCCCAGTCTCTTTATCGCCCTCCTGCTTTTGACTACTTGGCCTGCCCCTGAGCCTGCCTGCCGTCTGGTACCATTGCCCCACCGCTGGTTTGCTGATCCCTGCCTGCCTCGACCTGTCTATTGCCTTCCCCTGTTGGTTTATTAAACCATTGTTAATTCAATGTTGTCTGCATCTGGGTCTTACTTGATACCTAGACTAGATTGTACTCGGTTCACATATTGTCCTGCTACCAGGGGATAGACTTAGCAATGTTCTGAGATTAATTCATCTGCAAACCCCAGAACTCTAAATATAGTGTGTGCTGCACAGTTACCGTTCATACTAACAGTCTGTCACGGGATGCATTGGGATGCACACAAAGAATCTGTGTTGATATAAGAGATTTTCCTTTATAGATAATAAATAAGATTATATGTACAGCCGGAAAACTACCTGCCCTCTAGGATACCTGCAGCACCCGATGTCACAGGAAGGCTAAAAATATCAAGGTTCATCAACCACCCGAGCCACTGCCTGTTCACCCCGCTATCGTCCAGAAAGCGGGGTCAGTACAGGTGCATCAAAGCACTGAAATCAGCTTCTATCTCAAGGCCATCAGACTGTTAAATAGCCATCACTAGCACATTAGAGGCTGCTGCCTATATACATAGACTTGAAATCAATGGCCACTTTAACAAAGTGACTAGAGTACCATTTATTAATGTTAACATATTTTGCATTACTCATCTCATGTGTGTGTGTATATACTGTATTCTACTGTATCTTAGTCTATGCAATTCTGACATTGCTCCCCTAAATGAGATATTCTGAATTCCATTCCTTTACTTTATATTTGTTAAGTTGCTAGATATTAATGTTAGATATTAGTGCACTATTAGTGCTAGAAACAAGCATTTTGCTACACTCACAATAACATCTGCAAAACAGGCGTCTGACCAATAATTTGATTTGTTTTGAACCAAGAGTTGAATAAGCCCTGGATGCTTCATCGACCAAGATCGTCCACAATCTGGGATTAGCATACAAATCAAAGGGGTAGTGCACCAGTCAATGGACATCCCTTCATGATGGTTAGATCATAGCAAGTTTCCATCTGTAGTAGCCTACTTTTATCCCCTGACTATAATGGATCTGTCTTTACTGAAACACTCTGAGGATTAGCAAAATTATTTATTGTTCGGGTTAAGATCAGGACTCTGTGAAGGCCAGTAAAGTTCTTCCACACCGATCTCGACAAACCATTTCAGTATGGACCTCGGATTGTGCACGGGGGGGGCATTGTCATGCTGAAACAGGAATGGGCCTTCCCCAAACTGTTGCCACGAAGTTGGAAGCACAGAATTGTCTAGAATGTCATTGTATGTTGTAGCGATGTGAGCGGTGTGGTCAGCATGTGAGACGGTCAACGACAAGGTTTGAGAAAGTGATCAGCAACAATAGCCGGTTAAGAAGCCAGTGAGATGTTTTTTTGCATCAGCCAGAATGTGTTGACTCCAGCAGGAGGGAGGACCACTATTAGTATGCGTTTTTACTTGCCTTTAACCAAAGTATTAAGTTGTTACAGCTCTGAAGTTGTAAAGCAATGTTATACAATTCAAAATGTGAGAAGCCGAAGCGGTCCATGCAGAGGCCCCCATCGGAGACCTTACACACGTAATTCCATCATTCTATTCTGATCAATAAGAGACCGGCAGTTCGGGGAAAGGTTAGGGTTAAAATAAGTATAGCTGACAAATGCACCCACGTGTGTTTTTCTCTCGTGTACTCTCTTCTGAAATCCTAATTTTGTGTAACACGTGTCATATTGTGTTGGCCCGCTAGGGAGCTGTTTCGTTGTACTAAATTCTAATCAATAGCATAGACCGTGTTTATCTTATATTACAATTTTAGCTTGTTGGTAAACAAATAATCAACAACTGGTGTAGTACGGACTCATTGGGACTCGGGTTTGTGTAGATTTTCCGGGATTATGCAACTTTCAGAATAAGACTGTAGAGGAATTAGATTATTTAGCGACTGATGTAAAATCGATATTCTGATATTTGGGAAATAGAAACTCAATAAAGCCAACCTTTCCCATGGTGCCCCAGGTTAATGAGTTAATACTTACCTGATTCATTTAATCACGTAATTATAAACTGTTAATCATTCGATGAGCAGCAGTCATCACATTAATCAATACAGCGTCACGACATATTGCCGCCTCGTGAGGAAACTAAGATAAAACTAGGCCGCATTTTTGGGTTAATTCCATGTAAATTGTCTAGAAAGATACATACTGTTGAAGTCGAAAGTTTATATGCACCTTAGCAAAATACATTTCCTGACATTTAATCCGAGTACAAATTCTCTGTCTTAACCTCTCTAGGGTAGGTGAGATGCTCACGTCTCAATGCCTCATTGCCTCATCACTGCCTCATTGCCTGCATCCGTAATGGGTCAGCGGTCAAACGATCCCTGAAACACTTCAGCGAGCAGGCCTTTCTAGTCGACCTGGCCGGGGTATCCTGGAAGGATATTGATCTCATCCCGTCAGTAGAGGATGACTGGATATTTTTAAATGCCTTCCTAACCATGTTAAATAAGCATACCCCATTCAAGAACTTTAGAACCAGGAACAGATATAGCCCTTGGTTCTCCCCAGACCTATAACTGCCCTTAACCAACACAAAAACATCCTGTGGCGTTCTGCATTAGCATCGAACAGCCCCCGTGATATGCAGCTGTTCAGGGAAGCTAGAAACCATTATACACAGGCAGTTAGAAAAGCCAAGGCTAGCTTTTTCAAGCAGAAATTTGCTTCCTGCAACACAAACTCAAAAAAGTTCTGGGACACTGTAAAGTCCATGGAGAATAAGAGCACGTCCTCCAAGCTGCCCACTGCACTGAAGATAGGAAACACTGTCACCACTGATAAATCCACCATAATTGAGAATTTCAATAAGCATTTTTCTACGGCTGGCAATGCTTTCCACCTGGCTTCTCCTACCCCGGTCAACAGCACTGCACCCCCCCCACAGCAACTCGCCCAAGCCTTCCCCATTTCTCCTTCTCCCAAATCCGTTCAGCTGATGTTCTGAAAGAGCTGCAATATCTGGATCCCTACAAATCAGCCGGGCTAGACAATCTGCACCCTGTCTTTCTAAAATTATCTGCCGAAATTGTTGCCACCCCTATTTACTAGCCTGTTCAACCTCTCTTTCGTGTCGTCTGAGATTCCCAAAGATTGGAAAGCAGCTGCGGTCATCCCCCTCTTCAAAGGGGGCGACACTCTTGACCCAAACTGCTACAGACCTATATCTATTCTACCATGCCTTTCTAAGGTCTTCGAAAGCCAAGTCAACAAACAGATTACTGACCATTTCGATTCTCACCATACCTTCTCTGCTATGCAATCTGGTTTCAGAGCTGGTCATGGGTGCACCTCAGCCACGCTCAAGGTCCTAAACAATATCTTAACAGCTATCGATAAGAAACATTACGGTGCAGCTGTATATATTGATCTGGCCAAGGATTTCGACTCTGTCAATCACCACATCCTCATCGGCAGACTCGACAGCCTTGGTTTCTCAAATGATTGCCTCGCCTGGTTCACCAACTACTTCTCTGATAGAGTTCAGTGTGTCAAATCGGAGGGTCTGCTGTCCGGACCTCTGGCAGTCTCTATGGGGGTGCCACAGGGTTCAATTCTTGGACCGACTCTCTTCTCTGTATACATCAATGATGTCGTTCTTGCTGCTGGTGAGTCTCTGATCCACCTCTACGCAGACGACACGATTCTGTATACTTCTGGCCCTTCTTTGGATTACCTGCCTCCAACTGCTCTTAAATGCAAGCTAAACTAAATGCATGCTCTTCAACTGATCGCTCCCGCACCTGCCTGCCCTTCCTGCATTACAACTCTTGACGGTTCTGACAACTACAAATACCTAGTTGTCTGGTTAGACTGTAAACTCTCCTACCAGACTCATTAAGCATATCCAATCCCAAATGAAATCTAGAATTGGCTTCCTTTTTTGCAACACTCATGATGCCAAACATACCCTCGTAAAACTGCCTATTCTGCTGATCCTTGACTTCGGCAATGTAATTTACAAAATAGCCTCCAACGCTCTACTCAGACTACATCCAATTTGCTATCACAGTGCCATCCGTTTTGTCACCAATTACCCACCACTGCGACCTGTATGCTCTCGTTGGCTGGCCCTCGATTCATATTTAAATTAGAGTTTATTTGCCACATGCTCTGAATACAACAGGTGTAGACCTTAGTGACATGCTTACTTACAGGCTCTAACCAATAGTGCAAAAATGGTATCAGGTGAACAATAGGTAAGTAAAGAAATAAAAACAACAGTAAGAAGTCAGTGAAAAACAGTAGCGAGGCTATGTACAGTAGCGAGGCTATAAAAGTAGCGAGGGTACATACTGACACCGGTAGGTCAGGCTGATTGAGGTAGTATGTACATGAAAATATTGTTAAAGTGACGATACATATTTGATGAACAGAGATTATCAGTAGCGTAAAGAGGGGTTGGCTGGTGGTGTGTGGCGGGACACAATGCTTATAGCCCGGTTAGCCAATGCGCGGGAGTACTGGTTGGTCGGGCCAATTATGTATTACGTACATATGTACATTAATGTAAAGTTAAAGTGACTATGCAAATATGATAAACAGAGAGTAGCAGCAGCGTAAAAGAGGGGTTGGGGGGGTACACAATGCAAATAGTCTGGGTAGCCATTAGATTACCTGTTCAGGAGTCTTATGGCTTGGGGGTAAAAACTGTTGAGCATCCTTTTTGTCCTAGTCCTGGCACTCTGGTACCGCTTGCCATGCGGTAGTAGAGAGAACAGTCTGTGGCTGGCGTCTTTGACATTTTTTAGGGCCTTCCTCTGACACAGCCTGGTGTAGAGGTCCTGGATGGCAGGCAGCTTAGCCCCAGTGATGTACTGGGCCGTGTGCACTACCCTCTGTAGTGCCTTGTGGTCGGAGGCTGAGTAATTGCTGTAACAGGCAGTGATGCAACCAGTCAGCATGCTCTCAATGTTGCAGCTGTAGAACCTTTTGAGGATCTCAGGACCCATGCCAAATCGTTTTAATTTCCTAAAGGGGGAATAGGCTTTGTCATGCCCTCTTCACGACTGTCTTGGTGTTTTTGGACCATTCGAGTTTGTTGGTGATGTGGACACCAAGGAACTTGACGCTCTCAAGCTGCTCCACAACAGCCCCTTCATCGCCAAACCCACTGGCTCCAGGTCATCTATAAGTCCTTGCTAGGTAAAGCCGCACCTTATCTCAGCTCACTGGTCACCATAGCAGCACCCAGCAGGTATATTTCACTGGTCACCCCCAAAGCCAATTCCTCATTTGGCCGTCTTTCCTTCCAGTTCTCTGCTTCCAATGACTGGACCAAATTGCAGAAATCACTGAAGCTGGAGATCCATATCTCCCTCACTAACTGTCAAAGCAGCTCACAGATCACTGCACATGTACATAGCTCATCTGTAAATAGTCCATCCAACTACCTCATCCCCAAACTGCACAGCTATCACTCCAGTGTTTAATTGCTAAATTGTAATTATAACGCCACAATGGCCTAGTTATTACCTTATCTCCCTAATCTTACCTCATGTTGTTTGTGTCGCACTGCTTTGCTTTATCTTGGCAATATCGCAGTTGCAAATGAGAACTTGTTCTCAACTAGCTTACCTTGTTAAATAAAGCTGAAATAAAATAAAAATTTCAATAGTGGGAAAATCATTGGTTGTTGCCTCACAAGAGTGTACTTCACATGCAGGGGGAGATGCAATATCATCCTCCGTGACGATGGAGTATATTAACAGGTTGCTGTTCGAATCGACATTCATACTGAACGTTGATGTGTCGCCAAGGGGCAATACGGGAGTATTTGACGGACAAGTAAACTGCGTACCTCCCTCGCCATTTAAGTCTAGGGAGGACACAAGGCCCAATCAGGGGAACAATCAGTTCAAAGTCATGGAAGGAGTATTCAGTCGATCCTAGCTGAGTTTGCAGAGGGAGCGGACTGTGTCCCGAGGAATGGAAATATTCGCTTGAGTCAGATTCTGTGCTACTTTGTAGTGCCCCAGTGCTTGCCGCCCCCAACTTTGACAACCCTTTTAAGTTGGATGTAGACGCTAGTATAGTGGGGGTGGGTGCTGTTCTCTTGCAATAAGATGAAGAGGGAGTGGATCGGTCCGTCAGTTTCTTCTCCCGTAAGTTCAACTCGTGTCAGTCAAGGTACTCCACCATTGAACAAGAGACGCTGGCTTTATTGCTAGCCTTACAGATTTTTTGAGGTATATGTGGGCTCCAGTGACTTGCCTGTACTGGTCTTCACGGACCATAATCCTTTGGTGTTTTTGAAGCAAATGTACAATCAGAACCGCCTCCTCGTTTCCTCCAAGCAGCTGATTGGTCGGCCCCAGTGCAGATTGGGGCTCTGATCCCGCCCTCTCTTTAGAGGATACAGTTGTCGGCAATTACAAACTCCTTCTGCAGCTTTAAAAGCCAGTGTACCTTTGTTAGGAAGAGAGAGCGTCTTGGTATGTCCTGTGTTTTGTTGTTGGCCTGTATTTTGGAAATTATTTTGTAGCTGGTTGTGCATGTGTATGTCAAAAGGACTGTTTTTGATCATTGAAATGGTTCACTTTACATTAGTAATTATTTTGTTTTTGCTGCCAGAGGGGAGGGGGAAGGCACCTTGGGAGTGCTTTGGCAAGAGGCCTGCGGGCATACATATACTCGTAGTATGTATTATGTCTATGCACACTATGAAAGACCTAGGCGGACCATCCCCTGTATTTTGGTTAGTGCGCCAGTTGGTACAAGGTAGGTAAGGTAGGAGAGGGGGCTTTAACTTTTACTTTCTTTGCTTTGGTTCTGTCCAGACCATTTCCCCCAATTTACAGTGTGAAGGAAATAAATTCCCTGTTAACTCTAAATTCTCTGCCTATGTCATACTTGCCCGCACCTGCAATCCCATACCTCTTTCACTCCACGGGGAGTTGCGTGTAGCAGCATGTTGTGTCCCCCCCCCTCCCCCTCCAAGAGATGTGCATAACAAATGCACTGATTGACACATCTAGCATTGGGTACTGAAACGTCAGGTTCCAAATAACTGAATTGAAGGGAAAGGTGAACTGAGACAGGAAGTACTTCATGCCAACTATTTTCCTCTGTTAAAGCTGCTGCAGGTCAGTTTGGAGAGAGCAGACTTTGCTAGCAATAGTGCAAAAAGTTAGCTGGAAAGTTGCAGATTTTTCAACGTAGGTGACTGCTGCCATCTCTGTGAAAAAAACTGTCTTTGAGCAGTTACTTTACCAACTGTATTATCCATAATGTATAGTGAATGCATGAACAGGCATGTTACCAACAAACAAACATTTATCTGTCTCCAACATCTGCTCCTCTGTTGTCAGAGATAGACCCTGCTGCAGCTGAACAGGAGGGGAGGGACTCAACTCTCACACTTGCAGGCATAACTGTTAATAAATCCAAAATAATGAAGTTGATATAGTTCATCACATATATTGATCTGTTGAAATCAAGTCATTTGTGGACATTAGTCAGGGACATGATTGTCTGGAATGATTTTTCAGCGTGATTGCAGTGCGAAGGGTAGTCATAGAAGCTGGATCTTTTCTCAGAACATTTTACGTCTTACCTAATGCATCTTTAACATGGAAGCTTACTTAAATTAAAGGATCTATATCCATCTTTGACACTAAGGCCTGCATAAGCGTTTTCACATGGTGGATGTTGGCCTGCCCTGCTGATCCTGTGTAATATGTGTTCAGGTGAGTGACTAAACACAGGTTTCTCTAGCTAGCTCTTCTGAGCCTGTGTAATGTGTTCAGGTGAGTGACTAAACACAGGTTTCTCTAGCTGGCTCTGCTGATCCTGTGTAATATGTGTTCAGGTGAGTGACTAAACACAGGCTAATCTAGCTATTCATATTTATTGTTGCATGTTCATGTTGGATTTATACTATATTATCACAGGGATTAATTTGACTCAGATTTGCAGATGTTTTACGACAGTATGATGTTTAGTTGTTCCTATATAGTAGACGGAGTGTAGTGCTTTATACCAAGCTTTCCTTTTCATCTTGATTTGACTAACACAACTAGTATTGAAACAGCAGGAGGTAGAGTGGGGAGGTAATGGGAGTAGGAGTGGGACTCCATGACTTTGAATGTCTGAATCAGAGCTCCTTTGAGTTGGAGGCTTCTTAAATTGATCTGTACCAATTTGTATTTGAGTTTAACTCAATGATTTCTTATTTTGTTTTACATTGTTTGCAAACTGATATGTGACCCGTATTAATGTCAAAATAACATGCAAAACGGGCAACATAAAGATTAAAACAGAACCAGTCAAAAGTTTGGACACATCAACTCATTTAAGCGTTTTTCTTTATTTGTACTGTTTTCTACACTGTAGAATAATAGTGAAGACATCAAAGCTATGAAATAATACATATGGAATCATGTAGTAACCAAAATCAATAAATATCTTATTTTTCAAAGTAGCCACTCTTTGCCTTGATGACAGCTTTGCACACTCTTGACATTCTCTCAACAAGCTTCACCTGGAATGCTATTCCATCAGTCTTGAAGGAGTTCAAATATATGCTGAGCAAATGTGACTGCTAATCCTCCACTCTGCGGTCCAACTCATCCCAACCCATCTCAATTGGGTTGAGGTCGGGTGATTGTTGAGGACAGGTCATCTGATGCAGCACTCCATCACACTACTTGTTGGTCAAATTGCCCTTACACAGCCTGGAGGTGTATTGGGTCATTGTCCTGTTGAAAAACAAATGATAGTCCCACTAGCGCTAACCAGATGAGATGGTGTATCCCTGCAGAATGCTGTGATAGCCATGCTGTTTTTAAATTTTTAATTTTACAGATTTTTAACTAGGCTAGTCAGTTAAGAACAAATTCTTATTTTCAGTGACAGCCTAGGAACAATGGCTTAACTGCCTTGTTCAGGGGCAGAAGAACAGATTTGTACCTTGTCAGCTTGGAGATTCAAACTTGCAAACTTCCGGTTACTAGTCCAATGCTCTAACCACCAGGCTACCCTGGCTAACTGTGCATTAAAATCTAAATAAATCACTGACAGTGTCACCAACAAAGCACCCCCACCACACCACACCTCCTCCTCCATGCTTAACGGTGGGAACGATACATGCAGAGATAAATTTGAATCAATTGGAGGTGTACCTGTGGATGTATTTCAAGGCCTACCTTCAAACTCAGTGCCTCTTTGAAAGTCAGGAAACCCGTTTAACGTCACATCCGAAAGACGGCACCCTACACAGTTACACCAGCTCTGTCAGGAGGAATGGGCCATTATTCACCCAATTTATTGTGGGAAGCTTGTGGATGGCTACCCGAAACGTTTGACCGAAGTTCAACAATTTAAAGGCAATGCTACCAAATACTGAGTGGATGTAAACTTCTGACCCACTGGGAATGTGATGAATGAAATTAAAGCTGAAATAATTATTTCTACCTTTGGCAGTGATTACAGCCTCAAGTCTTCTTGGGTATGACTCTACAAGTTTGGCACTCCTATATCTGGGGAGTGTCTCCCATTATTTTCTGTAGATCCTCTCAAGCTCATCTGATTTGTTCTGAGGAGGAGGCGAGAGGATGTGAGGATTACGCAATTGATATTCTACACATGTCACAGCAAAAGTTCTCCTTTTGAGTGAGGTAGCTACCCTGGTAGCCCGCCTTGACCGTATAGTGGTTAGTACTGTGCATTGAGGCTGCAGAAACCACGGTTCACAGCATGTCATGGCAAAAAGGCTCCTTTTCAATGCGCTGTAAACAAAAGGTTTGCCACAAAACTAAACCAAATGAATCGATATGCCTCATACATTTATTTTCCTTTTCACAGTTGAACAACAATAGAAATAGCAGAGAACTTTGCTACAATTATCAAAGGTCTTCCACTGTAAACGGTTTTAATCAGTGACTCATTGGACCTTGTTAACATTAGAGATCAGCTCTGCGACCATGATTTTCAATGAAACATAGATGAAAGGAAAAGCATGAGTAAAATGTCATTTAAGTGCAGCTACATGAGGATATAACCTACAGACAAATAGGCTACACATATTATGGGCTATGAAAGACCTATGAAGTGTGACAACACCATCTAGTGGTCATGTAGCTACATCCACTAATTAGAAACACCATGAGTGAATTGGAGTTTTATTTATTTGAGTTTATTTTTATTTTTACAAGGGACAGTGAACATTAATCAACATTTCAGTAAGAGCCGGTTTTAGCCAGCTGGCTAATTTTCAACCGCAGTCCCTGGGCAGGTTATTAAAAACAATTACAATATAGACAATAGCAACATAGAACAAGCAAGACATAGCAACATAGAACAAGCAAGACATAGCAACATAGGACAAGCAAGACATAGCATACAGACAGAGCATCATAGGACAAGCAAGACATAGCATACAGACAGAGCATCATAGGACAAGCAAGACATGGCATACAGACAGAGCATCATAGGACAAGCAAGATGTGGCATACAGACAGAGCATCATAGGACAAGCAAGACGTAGCATACAGACAGCATCATAGGACAAGCAAGACTTAGCATACAGACAGAGCATCATAGGACAAGCAAGACGTGGCATACAGACAGAGCATCATAGGACAAGCAAGACGTAGCATACAGACAGAGCATCATAGGACAAGCAAGACGTGGCATACAGACAGAGCATCATAGGACAAGCAAGACGTGGCATACAGACAGAGCATCATAGGACAAGCAAGACGTGGCATACAGACAGAGCATCATAGGACAAGCAAGACGTGGCATACAGACAGAGCATCATAGGACAAGCAAGACGTGGCATACAGACAGAGCATCATAGGACAAGCAAGACGTGGCATACAGACAGAGCATCATAGGACAAGCAAGACGTGGCATACAGACAGAGCATCATAGGACAAGCAAGACGTGGCATACAGACAGAGCATCATAGGACAAGCAAGACGTAGCATACAGACAGAGCTAAATAAAACAAAAAGCAGCAAGACAAAATTCATAAAAGCAACAAAGTGTTTCCACATCTCACAAGCTACAGACAACATGGAGAGCGGCAACACACAGCTAGGGACCATGTTCACAAATCTGATTGACCTTTAGCCATGTCTTCAAGCATTTTGTGAAAGTGTGATATGTGGTGCAGTTATGTGTGTCTGATGGCAGTGTATTCCAGACATGGGAAGCTCTCACAGAGAATGCAGATTTACTAAAGGTGCTTTTCCTTAGGGGAACTATACAGTCACCTCTCATGGCAGACCTTGTGGATCTGCTGCCATATGTCTAGGTTTTCTGTTTAACAGAAATATTGAGTGGAGGGGGAGCCAGGCCATTGAGGATCTTGAATACAAGACATGCGTCGGTGTATTGCACAAGATTTTCCCAACTCAAGAGCTCATGCTTTCTAAGGATGTGACAATGATGATGGCTATTGGGCTTCCTATCAAGCACTTTGAGAGCCTGTTTGTTGACAGACTGAATAGGTTTTAATGTTGTACAGCAAGCTTGGGCCCAACTAGTCAAGCAGTATGTTAAGTGGGCGGAGTATCATAGATTTGAAGTACAGTTTTGCTACCTCTGTAGTCAAACAATTTCGTATAAATCGGAAATTAGCTAGGTTGAATTTGGTTATTTGAATTACCTTTTTTCACATGCTTTTTAAAAGAGGTTGGAATCAAGTATGATGCCAAGGTACTTAAAATCGGATACCACCTGGAGCTTCTCCCCTGAATAATTGTTGTAAAACCAAAGCAACGATGCAACATATTCTAAATGAAAGGGTTCTTTGTGCATTATGGGTAAAATGTATTTTATCCCTTCATTTCCAGTTTGGGTCAGACAAAGTTTGGGCAAATCCCTATCAGGCATTATTGAGTCCTGGGTTAGGCCTGACCAGTTGCTTCATGTCCCGTTTGTTTATTCTTCTGTAAATATTACTTTTGGCGCCTATTTCACTCTTCACTTTTGATAATAAAAGTCCGCCTCGGCCCATATAGACGGACCCCAACGTTTCTGTCCGATAGCTCAATCAAGGACCCCGTAGCAAGTCATGGAAAAAATTTGATTTTCAGCACCAATTAAGGTCTTGCTCGGGCACCAAATGACCTATCGAGTCAACTTGGGATTCGGGGTTTACGTTTTTATTATGGTTTGAACAGAAGGCGTTGTGAATTTTGGGACAGCTCTGAAGTATGTGATAGTTGGCTTCTAAACGAGTTGAAAAAGCGGGTGTGGTGTCCGTTTGTATCAGTTTGGTGTCAGAATGATATCTAATTGACTGATGGACGGTGACTTGCTGGTGACTTTTGTCCATTTGCAATATGTTTAAACAGTGAGTTACCATCACCAAAGTGACATTCTGAAATCAACCCCAACGAGCGATGGAGAGGAACCACTATCACTGCCCGGCCATCCCGAGTTCATCAGGCCAGTCAATTTTGCATTTCTGTGGTTGGAGGTCCTGACGAACCATGACCAGCTAAAGCGTCCGGAGTAAAAAGTTGAATGAAAAAAAAAAGTTGAGGGGGGTGTTCCCTTACACTCAGTTAGTATTTGGTAGCATTGCCTTTAAATTGTTGAACTTCGGTCAAATGTTTCGGGTAGCCATCCACAAGCTTCCCACAATAAGTTGGGTGAATTCTGGCCCATTCCTCCTGATAGAGCTGGTGTAACTGAGTCAGGTTTGTAGGCCTCCTTGCTCGCACATGTTTTTTTCAGTTCTGCCCAGAAATTCTCTATGGGATTGAGGTCAGAGCTTTGTGATGGCCACTCCAATACCTTGACTTTGTTGTACTTAACCAGCCATTTTGCGACAACTTTGGAAGTATGCTTGGGGAAGTATGCATTGTCCATTTGGAAGACCCATTTGCGACCAAGCTTTAACTTCCTGACTGATGTTTTGAGACGTTGCTTTAATATATCCACATAATTTTCCTACCTCATGATGCCATCTATTTTGTAAAGTGCACCAGTCCCTCGTGTCCTGCAGCAAAGCACCCCCACAACATGATGATGCCACCCCTGTGCTTCACGGTTGGGATGGTGTTCTTCGGCTTGCAAGCCTCCCCCTTTTTCCTCCAAACATAACGATGGTCATTATGGCCAAACAGTTCTATTTTTGTTTCATCAGACGAGGACATTTCTAGAATGTGCAGTTGCAAACCGTAAACTGTTTTTTTTTGGAGCAGTGGCTTCTTCCTTGCTTATCGGCCTTTCAGGTTATGTTGATATAGGACTCGTTTTACTGTGGATATAGATACTTTTGTACCTGGTTCCTCCAGCATCTTCACAAGGTCCTTTGCTGTTGTTCTGGGATTGATTTGCACTTTTCACACAAGTACAATCATCTCTAGGAGACAGAACGCGTCTCCTTCCTGAGTGGTATGATGGCTGCGTGGTCCCACGGTGTTTATACTTGCATACTATTGTTTGAACAGCTGACTGTGGTGCGTCTGGAAATTGCTCCCAAGGATGAACCAGACTTGTCGATGTCTAAATTTTTCATTCTGAGGTCTTGGCTGATTTCTTTTGATTTTCCCATGATGTCCAGCAAAGAGGCACTGAGTTTGAAGATAGGCCTTGAAATACATCCACAGGTACACCTTCAATTGACTCAAATTGATCTCCGCATGTATGGTTCCCACTGTGAAGCACGGAGGTGTGAATGTGTGATGGTGCTTTGCTGGTGACACTGTCAGTGATTTATTTTGAATTGAAGGCACATTTAGGCAGGGTAGCCTAGTGGTTGGAGTGTTGGACTAGTATCCGGAAGGTTGCAAGTTTGAATCCCCGAGCTGACAAGGTACGAATCTGTCGTTCTACCCCTGAACAAGGCATTTATTAATAGGCCGTCATTGAAAATAAGAATTTGTTCTTAACTGACTTGCACAGTTAAATAATGGTAAAAGCTTGTCGCGAGAATGCCAAGAGTGTGCAAAGCTATCATTTAGGCGAAGAGTGGCTACTTTGAAAAATAAAAGCTATTTCTGTCACGACTTCTCCCGAAGTCGTTGCCTCTCCTTGTTCGGGCGGTGCTCGGCGTTCGTCACCGGTCTTCTAGCCATCATTGATCCTTTTTTCATTTTCCATTGGTTTTGTCTTGTCTTCCCACACACCTGTTTTCAATCCCATTCATTACCTGTTGTGTATTTAACCCTCTGTTTCCCCTCATGTCTTTGTCAGACATTGTTTTATTGTCAGTGTAGTGTGATTGTTGTATAGGTGCGCGTCGGGTCCTCGTACCCATGTTTTGTGTTTATGTACATAGAGTGTTATGGAGCATACTCCGTGGACTTTATTAAAAGACTCCATTTTACACTCCATTTGACTCTCCTGCACCTGACTTCCCTGCCACCTATTCCACCTATGCATTTCAATTTCTTGATTTTGGTTACTACATGATTCCATGTGTTATTTCATAGCTTTGATGTCTTCCCTATTATTGTACAAAATAGTAAAAATACAGAAAACCCTTGAATGAGTAGGTGTGTCCAACCTTTTGACTGGTTCTGTATAAATCTGTATGTTGCCTGTTTTGCATGTTGTTTTGACATTTATACGTGTCACATCAGTTTACAAACAATGTAAAAATAGAAGAAATCATTGATAAGAACTTTCTCTTTTTTGCTTTCTTGGGTAGACAGCTCCAAAATGCAGGTGTTTCAGGCTAGCTCAGTGCTTTCTGTGGTGTTGAGGCAGTGCAGCTCTGCTGTTGGGACAGATTTAAATAGGCCCTAATAGTTTGTGGGCACCGTTTGTCACCTTTTTATAGTGCTATTAATGTATTGTTTAGTGTTGTGTTGTTGTGTAGTGGCTTTGCTGGCATGCATCTAAAACATTTTGTGGGAGTTTTCCCCCATCAAGATTTACATGCTAAACCTCCACTGTTCAAAATACTCTACACTGGTGAGTTTCTCTATAACTAACCAACTCTGGTATTTAGCCAGCTTGTCCACGTCAGTGCAGCAGCATGCTTGACTAGGCCAATATCTCCCCTCACACACATGCCCTGGTAGTTCGCTGTGATCATACAGTGGATAGTAATCTGTGCTGTGAACACGTCCCAGTGTCAGGTTGGTTAGCCCATCATCGCGTCTCTACACTTTAAATGCCCTGGTGGCTCTCCATGATCGTGTAGTGGTCAGTACTCTGCGTTGTGTCTGCAGAAACCCTGGTTTGAATCCGTGTCACGGTATTGCGCTACAAAATGTAATGGCAAAATGACCGTAGTTTGAACGAGTTAAAACTTAAAACGTCCTTTGTAAGCCAAGAAAACTCTGCCTTTTTCCTCCAGCTCATGGTATAATTAGATTAATCGATTCATCTGCTAGTTAGTCATTCGAGGGTGTCACTATGGATTCTAATATTAGGAAAAACAAGTTATATTTTATTTTGATGTACAGAGATATGGGTTAAATAAATCATTTGATTCAAAACATAAGGAACACATTCTGCCCCCAGCTGTGCCCTGGACACCATATTTGAATTGATTGATTCAATGTCAGAGCTCGTACTGTTATGTGACCTAAACTGGGACATCCTTAACACCCCGGCCGTCCTACAATCTAAGCTAGATGCCCTCAATCTCACACATATTATCAAGGAACCTACCAGGTACAACCCCAAATCCGTAAACACGGGTAATCTCAAAGATACCAACCTAACAAACCTGCCATCCAAACACACCTTGGCTGTCTTCAACCAGGATCTCAGCAATCACTGCCTCATTGTCTGCATCAATAATGGGTCTGCGGTCAAATGACCACCCATCATCACTGTCAAACGCTCCCTAAAACACTTCAGCGAGCAGGCCTTTCTAATCGACCTGGCTCGGGTATCCTGGAAGGATATTGACCTCGTTCCGTCAGTAGAGGATGCCTGGTTGCTCATTAAAAGTGCTTTCTTCACCATCTTAAATAAGCATTCCCCATTCAAAAAATGTAGAACCAGGAACAGATATAGCCCGTGGTTCACTCCAGACCTGACTGCCCTTGACCAGCACAAAAACATCCTGTGGCGTGCTGCATTAGCATCGAATAGCCCCCGCAATGTAGAACTTTTCAGGGAAGTAAGGAACTAATATACACAGGCAGTTAGCAAAGCAAAGGCTAGCTTTATCAAACAGAAATTTGCATCCTGCAGCACAAATTACAAAAAGTTCTGGGACACTGTAAATTCCATGGAGAATAATAGAACCACCTCCCAGCTGCCCACTTCACTGAGGCTAGGAAACACTGTCACCACCGATAAATCCACGATAATTGAGAATTTCATTTTTCTACGGCTGGTTATGCTTTCCATCTGGCCATCCCTACCCCGGTCAACAGCCTCTCTTTTGTATCGTCAGAGATCCCCAAAGATTGGACAGCTGCCGCGGTCATCCCCCTCTTCAAAGGGGGTGACAGTCTAGACGCAAACTGTTACAGACCTATATCTATCCTACCCTACCATTTCGAATCCCACCGTACCTTCTCTGCTATGCTACCTGGTTTCCGAGCTGGTCATGGGTGCACCTCAGCCATGCTCAAGGCCTAAATGAAATCATAACCGCCATCGATAAGAGACAAAGCTGTGCAGCTGTATTCATCGACCTGGCCAAGGCATTTGACTCTGTCAATCACCACATTCGTATCAGCAGACTCAACAGCCTTGGTTTCTCAAATGACTGCCTTGCTTGGTTCACCAACTACTTCTCAGACAGAGTTCAGTGTGTCAAATCGGAGAGCCTGTTTTCCGGACCTCTGGCAATCTCTATGGGGGTGCCACAGGGTTCAATTCTTGGGCCGAATCTTTTCTCTGAATACATCAATGATTTCGCTCTTGGTGCTGGTGATTCTCTGATCCACCTCTATGCAGACGACACCATTCTGTATACTTCTGGCCCTTCTATGGACACTGTGTTGACTAACCTCCAGACAAGCTTCAATGCCATATAACTCTCCTTTCCGTGGCCTCCAACTGCTCTTAAATGCAAGAAAAACTAAATATATGCTCATCAACCGATCGCTGCCCTCAAATACATAGGTGTCTGGTTAGATTGTTAACTCTCTTTCCAGACTCACATTAAACATCTCCAATCCAAAATGAAAGGTAGAATCTTTCACTCATGCTGCAAAGCATACCCTCATAAATCTGACTATCCTACCATTCTTGACATGTAATTTACAAAATAGCCTACAACACTCTACTCAGCAAATTGGATGTAGTCTATCAGAGTGCCATCTGTTTTGTCACTGAAGCCCCATATATTATTATTAGAATTACTGAAGCTGGAGACTTATCTCCCTCACTAACTTTAAGCATCAGCTGTCAGAGGTTACCAATCACTGTACCTGTACACAGACCATCTGTAAATAGCACACCCAACTACGTCATCCCCATACTGTATTTTTTTTTTGCTATTTTGCACCCCAGTATCTCTGCTTGCACATCTGCACATCTTTAACTCCCAACGTTTAATTTCCAAAATGTTGCCACTATGGCCTATTAACCTTACTACGTTTGCACACACTGTAAATAGATTTTTCTATTGTGTTATTGACTGTACATGTGTTTATCCCATGTGTAACTCTGTTGTTTTTGTTGCACTGCTTTGCTTTATCTTGGCCAGGTCGCAGTTGTAAATGAGAACACAAGGTGTCAAAAGCATTCCTTTTGCTGGCTAATGTTGACTCCAATTTTAATTTTAATTTTTATTTAACTAGGCAAGTCAGTTAAGAACAAATTCCTATTTTCAATGACAGCCTAGGAACAGTGGGTTAACTGCCTGTTCAGAGGCAGAACGACAGATTTGTACCTTGTCAGCTTGGGGGTTTGAACTTGCAACCCTCCGGTTACTAGTCCAACACTCTAACCACTAGGCTACCCTGCCACCCCAATGCTTCCCACAGTTGTATCAAGATGGCTCAATGTCGTTTGGATGGTGGACAATTCTTGACACACACGGGAAACTGTTGAGCATGAAAAACACAGCAGTATTGCAATTCTTGACAAATACCGGTGCACCTGGCACCTACTACCATACCCTGTTCAAAGGCACTTAAAAATGTTGTCTTGCCCATTCACCCTCTGAATGGCACACATACAAAATCCATGTCTTAATTGTCTCAAGGCTTAAAAATCTTTATTTAGCCTGTCTCCCCTTCATCTACACTGATTGAAGTGGATTTAACAATTGACATCAATAAGGGATCATAGCTTTCACCTTGATTCACCTGGTAAGTCTGTGTCACGGAAAGAGCAGGTGTTCTTAATGTTTTGTGCACTCAGTGTATGTGTTACTTTTCACACACACAATAGGTAAGATACAGTGTATTCGGAAAGACAATACCCCATAATGACAAAGCAAAAACTGTATTTTTAGAAATTTTGGCAAACGTTATAAAAAACTGAAATATCACATTTACATAAATATCCAGACCCTTTTTACTCAGTACTTTGTTGAAGCACCTTTGGCGGCGATTACAGCCTCAAATCGTCTTGCTACAAGCTTGGCACTGATGCATTTGGGGAGTTTCTCCCATTCTTCTCAAGCTCTGTCAGGTTGGATGTGGAGAGTCGCTACACAACTATTTTCAGGTCTCTTCAGAGATGTTCGATCAGATTCAAGACCAGGCTCTGGCTTGGCCACTCTAGGACATTCAGAGCCTCATCCCAAAGCCACTCCAGCGTTGTCTTGGCTGTGTGCTTAGGTATGTTGTACGTTGGAATGTGAACCCTTGCCCCCGTCTGAGGTTCTGAGCGTCCTCAAGCAGGTTTTCATCATGGATCTCTCTGTACTTTGCTCTGTTCATCTTTCCCTCGACCCTGACTAGTCTCCTAGTCCTTGCCGCTGAAAAATATTCCCACAGCATGATGCTGTCAACACCATGCTTCACCGTTGGGATGGTGCCAGGTTTGCTCCAGACGTGATGCTTGACATTCAGGCCAAAGAGTTCAATCTTGGTTTCATCAGACCAGAGAGTCTTGTCACCTCTCTGACCAAGGCCCTTCTCTCCTGATTGCTCAGTGTGGCCAACCCATTTAAGAGGCCACTGTTCTTGGGGACCTTCAATGCTGCAGAAATATTTTGCTACCCTTCTCCAGATCTGTGCCTCGACACAATCCTGTCTATGAGGTCTACGGACAATTCATTTGACCTCATGGCTTGGTTTTTGCTCTGACATGTACTGTCAACTACGGGACCGTGTATACACAGCTGTGTGCCTTTCCACATCATGTCCAATCAATTGAATTATCCACATGGTGACTCCAAGTTGTAGAAACATCTCAAGGATGATCGATTGAAACAGGACGCAACTGAGCTCAATTTCGACACTCATAGCAAAGGGTCTGAATACTTACGTAAATGAGCTATTTCAGTTTTTAATTTTTTATTTGCAAACATTTCAAAAAACCTGTTTTCGCTTTGTCATTATGGGGTATTGTGGGGTATTATGGGGTATTGTTCTCCGCCAGCCTATCCCTTCTCCGATGCCAGGTATCGTAAGCCATAGCCCTCCTGATGAGCAAAAAAATAATTGAATACATTTTAGAACAAGGCTGCTGTAAGGTTTTGTATTAATTTTCTTAGTCAACATTATGTTCTATTTCTTTTGTATTCTTGAACGTAGCCCTGTCTTTCATTTTTTTGTTCATTGATTTCACCTGTGTTCGTTACTGACCTGGTCTCATCAGCTCCTTATTTAGTTCAGTTCATTCTGTTTGTGCCTTTGTGTGGTATTGTTAGTTTTGACTCTACTAAGCCTTTTCCTAGCTCTTTTGTCAGAACTTGTTATAGCCTTCAATCCTAGTTTTGATTCATCTGCCTGTTTGCCTACCTGTGTATGACCATTGCCTGCGACCACGATTCCTGCCTTCTGCAAAGGCGAAATAGACACCTGCCACGCTCTACACGTGAATCTACACCTTTTTCTCCCTGAGTATTCATTACAGCTGTAACATAACACACGTGGGAAAGGCAAATCTATAGATTTAATTTGACTGGGAGTACAGATCTGTGGCATTATCATATTTTTATATATTTTTTATTTAACCTTTATGTTACTAGGCAAGTCAGTTAAGAGCCGTTAAATTCTTAAAGATGACGGCCTAACCTGGGCGACGCTGGGACAATTGTGCGCCAATTGTGATACAGCCTGGATTCGAACCAGGGACTGTAGGGAAACCTCTTGCACTGAGATGCAGTGCCCTCGACCGCTGCTCCACTTAGGAGCCCAAATGCTGAAACGCGAGTTGATGCGGGCAGATGAATGGCACGACAATGGGCCTCAGGATCTAGTCACTTTATCTCTGTGCATTCAAATTGCCATCGATAAAGTGTAATTGTACTTGTTGTCCCTAGTTTCTGCCTGCCCATGACATAATCACACCGCCACCATGGGGAACTCTGTTCATAACATTGACATCAACAAACCGTGTGCCCACATGACTCCATAGACATAGTCTGCGGATGTGAGGCTGGTTGGACGTAGTGACAAATTCTCTTTAACGACATGGTAGAAAAATATACATTAAAACCTCTTGCCGCACAGATCCCTTTAGAGGGATCATTTTCGTCTACATCCGGTGAATTGCAGAGCGCCAAATTAGAATTAAATTACAAAAAAGATTGAATTTTCATGAAATCACAAGTGCAATACACTAAAACACAGCGTGACTTGTTGTTAATCCAGCCGGCGCGTCAGATTTCAAAAATACTTTAAAGTGAAAGCAAACCATGCGATTATGTGAGGACAGCTCTCAGGCTACCGTAGGTAGCATTACAAACAGCTAGCAGCAAAGAGGATTGCTTTTCTGACTTTCGTGACCAATCAAAATAATCACTTACCTTTGATCTTCCTATGTTTGCACTCACGAGACTCCCATTTACACAATAAATGTTTGTTTTGTTCGATAAAGATTCTCTTTATGTCCAAAAACCTCCACTTGGTTGGCGCATTTTGTAGGAGGTGCAGCGGTTTTTAGGGTTTGCCAATTACTACCGGAGGTTTATCCTTCACCTCACTGCTGAAGGGGGGGCCGGTGCGTTTGCGGTGGTCAGCAGAGGCTGATGGAGCCTTCAACCAGTTGAAGGCACTGTTCACTGGGGCACCCGTGTTGGCGCATCCGGACCCTTCGTTAGCAATCATAGTGGAGGTGGATGCGTCCGAGGCTGGGGTTGGAGCCGTGCTGTCTCAGCGCTCGGGCACGCCACCGAAGCTCCGTCCCTGCGCTTTCTTTTCTAAGAAGCTGGGTCCGGCGGAGCGGAACTATGATGTGGGGGACCGGGAGTTATTAGCTATGGTAAAAGGCCTGAAGGTGTGGAGACACTGGCTAGAGGGGGCTAAACACCCTTTTCTCATCTGGACTGACCACCGTAATCTGGAGTATATTCGAGCAGTGAGGAGACTGAATCCGCGTCAGGCTAGGTGGGCCATGTTCTTTACACGTTTTAGATTTACGATCTCTTACAGACCAGGTTCCCTCAACACGAAGGCCGACGCGCTGTCCCGTCTCTATGACACCGAGGATCGGTCCATCGAACCCACTCCCATCCTTCCAGCCTCTCGGCTGGTGGCCCCAGTGGTATGGGAGGTGGACGCGGACATCGAGCGGGCGTTAAGGGTTGAACCTGCACCTACACAGTGTCCGACTGGTAGAAGTTACCTACCGCTTGGTGTCCGTGATAAGTTGATTCGGTGGGCTCACACTACCGTCTACGGGTCATCCGGGGATTGATAGGACGGTGCAGGGTTTTAGGGGGAAATACTGGTGGCCCACCTTAGAGCCTCACATCCCTAGCTATGTCTCTTCCTGTTCGGTATGTGCCCAGAGTAAGGCTCCTAGGCACCTTCCTAGAGGGAAGTTACAGCCCCTCCCGGTTCCACAACAGCCATGGTCCCATCTCTCGGTAGATTTCCTTACTGATCTTCCCCCATCTCAGGGGAACACTAACGTTCTGGTCGTTGTGGATCGGTTCTCTAAGTCCTGCCGTCTCCTCCCATTGCCTGGTCTCCCTACGGCCCTACAGACTGCAGAGGCTCTATTTACCCACGTCTTCTGGCACTATGGGGTTCCAGAGGATATCGTCTCCGATCGGGGTCCCCAGTTCACGTCTCGGGTTTGGAAGGTGTTTATCGAGCGTCTGGGGATCTCGGTCAGCCTTACCTCTGGTTATCACCCCGAAAGTAATGGGTAGGTGGAGAGAGTAAACCAGGAAGTGGGCAGGTTTCTGAGGTCATAATGCCAGGACCGGCCAGGAGAATGGGCGAGGTACGTCCCGTGGGCAGAGTTAGCCCAGAACTCTCTTCGGCATTCATCCACGAATATGTCGCCATCCGAATGCGTACTGGGCTACCAGCCGGTCCTGGCTCCGTGGCATCAGAGTCAGACCGAGGCTCCTGCGGTGGAGGAGTGGGTACAGCGCTCTAGAGACCTGGCGGGCAGTCCAGGATTCTCTCAGGCAGGCCAGTGAACGGCAGAAGAGAGACGCTGACCGCCACCGCAGCGAGGCCCCGGTGTTCGCACCAGGGGACAGGGTCTGGCTCTCGACCCGAAACCTGCCCCTCCGCCTGCCCTGCCGGAAGCTGGGGCCGCAGTGTGTGGGGCCTTTTAAAGTCCTGAGGAGGATAAACGAGGTGTGTTATAGATTGCAACTTCCCTCTTATCGTATTAACCCCTCGTTTCATGTGTCTCTCCTCAGGCCGGTGGTAGCTGGTCCCCTACAAGACAGTGAGGTACCGGAGGTCCCTCCACCCCCTCTGGACATCGAGGGGTACCCGGCGTACACAGTACGAGCTATTCTGGACTCGAGACGCCGGGTGAGGGGCCTGCAGTACCTCGTGGACTGGGAGGGGTACGGTCCGGAGGAGAGGTCCTGGGTACCGGGGAGGGACATTTTAGATCCTTCCCTCTTGATGGATTTCCATCGCCTCCACCCGGATCGCCCTGCGCCTCATCCTCCGGGTGCCGCGCGTCGGGGGGGGGGGGGGTACTGTCACGAACCTCGCCGAAGATGGTGCCTCTTCCTGTTCGGGCGGTGCTCGGCGGTCGTCGTCGCCGGCCTATTAGCTGCCATCGATTCCCTTTCCGTTTGTTTTGGGTTATTGGGTAATTGGGTACACCTGTTTTGTATTAGGGTTTGTTTGTAGGGTATTTAAGGGCACTAGGCCCGCTGGGTATTTGTGCGGGCTTGTTTTTGTTACGATGTGTTTGATGGTGTGATTTATTAGTGTATTTATTCTCCGGACTATTTTGTCCTGTTGTTTGGACTGGCAACTTATATACACCCTGTGTGTTGGCGTGACTGTTTTGTTGCGCTGGGGAATAAATTTGAAAAAAAGACTGAACCCTGCTCTCTGCGCCTGATTCCACCCACCACTCCTAGTTGATCGTAACAAGAACACTAGGAGGCTAAAGTCAACCACGTGAAAACAAGGCAACAGTAAACATGTTGTCCCCCACGAATGATGTAATACCCCCCTATTTATTTCACGATGGCCCCGGAGGGGAGGGCTGCCGTCTTATCGGCTTTCAAAACACCATGCTGTTGTTTGTTTTTACATTATGTTGCTGCTATTATTTGTTATTCTTATCTCTTACTTTTTTAAACATATTTTCTTACAACTGCATTGTTGGTTAAGTAAGAATTTCACTGTAAGGTCTACTACACCTGTTGTATCGGCGCATCTGACAAATAACATTTGATTTGATATGGGACAATTTAGATATTGCGTGTGACTAACAAATTGCAGTTAATTGCTATAGCTCCCGCCTTGGACCAATCAGTGTAATTTTGTAAATGATGGATCTCTATGGCAATAAGGATCATTCACCTAAATGTTGTCAAAATCAGCCCAGTGCTCTCAGAGATATCTTGCTTTACTAACGTACAAAGAGACATACGAACGGACAGACAGAGAATGATCTGTAATCCCCTCCCCAATTTCCATGTGGGGGACAACAAACCCACACCATGCTTGTTTAACTAGACTTTTTAACTGATGTAGCAACTGTTTCAGAATATAGGAAGCATTTGTCACCTGAAGTGTTTTGTTAATTAGTTGGTTAAAATAAAAATGTAGCTCTCAAATATTCCTCATTATAGCAAGTATAATAATTAGTATAATAATTATTCAGGGACATTGTGTACTTACATACAATGATATGCAGTCCTCAGTGTTAAGGATAACGATAGAAGATCTTGATGGAAGAAAACTGATTGGTTCTGAGATTCCGAGTGAAGTTCAATTGTTTAACACCAAAAGATGCAACAGCTGAATACGTGTCTCTGGAGTAGAGAAGCACTCTCTTATATAGCAGCAAAACTCCCCTCAAGCAAATACAATGATGTGCGTCAGTAGTTTTCTGTAGAATTTACACAAAACCTTTCACTTTGAAGAAGACATTGTATAATCATGACCAACGTGTATCAACAGTTTAAACCACTCTTTGCAACACCTCCTCTTCTTGCTGCCACATATTTTGGGGGTTTCCAGTCACTTGCCAAAACAATATCATTTGCAACAACACCTTTCTCTACTCATACTATACACTATATACTATAAGAAGAAAGGTGATATCTAGAACCTAAAATGGTTATTTGGCTGTCCCCATAGGAGAACCCTCTGAAGAACCCTTTTTGGTTCTAATTAGTTCTACAGGAACCCAAAAGAGTTCAACCTGAAACCACAAAGAGATATATTTGGAACCAAAAATGGTTATCTTATGGGGAGAGCCTTTTTTCTGAGACTGTAGTTTTTTCATCAAAACATCCTATATGTTCTGATTATCATGGTTTGTGCAGGTGACTGGGTAAATACACAAAGGGACACAGTCATAACCTCAACCTCAGACCAATTGTCAGAATTGTCACGCCTTGGTCATTGTGTTTTGTGTTTTCGTTATATATTTTGGTCAGGCCAGGGTGTAACATGGGTTTTACGTGTTGTGTTTCGCATTGGGGTTTATAGGATTGGGATGCTATGATTAGGGGGTGTTAATTTAACCCACATCTCTGTCTAGCAAAATCACATCACAAAAGAGATGTCTTTTACTAATATTGGTCAATCGAGGACAGTACATTTTTCATTTGGGTCTCGAGATGAATAAACTCAAGAACCTCTGACATGGATTCTTAAACTATGATTTGGGACCCAAAGCAGTTATTAACATGTCATAGATGGGTCGTGAGATATGAGTAAACATTCAGAATCATACACTATTTCTTCATAATGTTGGTCGTTCGAGGACACTGCATTTCTCATTTGGCCCTCGAGCTTAAAAATGGTAAAAACCTCTGAAACAGCAGATGAATCAGTTCGTGTAAGTAATTAACCTGCGATATGCTGGGGAACTTTGTCAAAAGGCAGAGTTGCTGAGTTTCTAAGCTTTCAGAGTAAATCTTAACCTGTTCAAAAAAGAACCCTTCTGAAATTTCATTGCAGTGCCGTGACCCGGATTCGAACCGGGGTTGCTGCGGCCACAACGCAGAGTACTAATGCCTGAATGTTTATCATATTAAAATTGGAAATTAATCCAGATTTGTGACCACACAGACAAACCAATGAATAGCAGCTAGTGATTGCTTTGCAATAATTGCAGTTAGCTACTGTCACTGATTCCTTCCTAACAACTCCTTGTTGAATTTACGATTCCAACTTGTTGTGTAATGTTTATGTCCAATGGCCAATGAGAAACAATACGTCTCTAAACCCATTGGTAAGAAAACCTGAGTTGCCTCCCCTCTGACCTTCTCCACCAATGTGTACAATAAAATGCTTGAAAAGGTACTGCTTGAGATTTGAACTCAGGATCTCCTGTTTACTAGATAGGAACTTTAACCAACTAAGCCACAGCACCCATGAAATAGATATATTCACCTATTTGAATCAAGCTAGTCTCATAAATGGTAAAAACCTCTGAAACAGCAGATGAATCAGTTCATGTAAGTAATTAACCTGCGATATGCTGGGGAACTTTGTCAAAAGGCAGAGTTGCTGAGTTTCTAAGCTTTCAGAGTAAGTCTTAACCTGTTCAAAAAAGAACTCTTCTGAAATTTCATTGCAATGCCGTGACCCGGATTCGAACCAGTGTTGCTGCAGCCACAACGCAGAGTACTAACCACTATACGATCACGGTTGGCTACAAGAGGTGGATTTGTAAAGCCTACATAGGCTGGGAAAGTGATGTGCACAAGCTGGCTAAACACTTTTCATATTGTTCTCGATAATGAATAAAGTGAAGAAACAGTCGAGCTTTACACATTCAAAAAGTGACCTTTTTCCGTGACATTGGAATATCTCAATTGCATCCTCCTCACATCATCTCTAATTCTCTAAACCGATTGGTGAGAAAACCTGAGTGCTCTCCACTCTGACCTTCTCATCCAATGTGTACAATAAAATGCTTGAAAAGGTACTGCTGAGATTTGAAATCTAGATCTCCTGTTTACAAGACAGGCACTTCAACCAACTAAGCCACAGCACCCATGAGACACATATATTTTGCAGATGTGAACACCCACACCTATTTCAATCAAACCAGTCTCATTAATTTAACCCACATCTCTGTCTAGCAAAATCACATCACAAAAGAGATGTCTTTTACTAATATTGGTCAATCGAGGACAGTACATTTTTCATTTGGGTCTCGAGATGAATAAACTCAAGAACCTCTGACATGGATTCTTAAACTATGATTTGGGACCCAAAGCAGTTATTAACATGTCATAGATGGGTCGTGAGATATGAGTAAACATTCAGAATCATACACTATTTCTTCATAATGTTGGTCGTTCGAGGACACTGCATTTCTCATTTGGCTCTCGAGCTTAAAAATGGTAAAAACCTCTGAAACAGCAGATGAATCAGTTTGTGTAAGTAATTAACCTGCGATATGCTGGGGAACTTTGTCAAAAGGCAGAGTTGCTGAGTTTCTAAGCTTTCAGAGTAAATCTTAACCTGTTCAAAAAAGAACCCTTCTGAAATTTCATTGCAGTGCCGTGACCCGGATTCGAACCGGGGTTGCTGCGGCCACAACGCAGAGTACTAACCACTATACGATCACGGCTGGCTACAAGAGGTGGATTTGTAAAGCCTACATAGGCTGGGAAAGTGATGTGCACAAGCTGGCTAAACACTTTTCATATTGTTCTCGATAATGAATAAAGTGAAGAAACAGTCGAGCTTTACACATTCAAAAAGTGACCTTTTTCCGTGACATTGGAATATCTCAATTGCATCCTCCTCACATCATCTCTAATTCTCTAAACCGATTGGTGAGAAACCTGAGTGCCCTCCACTCTGACCTTCTCCTCCAATGTGTACACTAAAATGCTTGAAATGGTACTGCTGAGATTTGAACTCAGGATCTCCTGTTTACTAGACAGGCACTTTAACCAACTAAGCCACAGCACCCATGAGAGACATATATTTTGCAGATGTGAACACCCACACCTATTTCAATCAAACCAGTCTCATTAATTTAACCCACATCTCTGTCTAGCAAAATCACATCACAAAAGAGATGTCTTTTACTAATATTGGTCAATCGAGGACAGTACATTTTTCATTTGGGTCTCGAGATGAATAAACTCAAGAACCTCTGACATGGATTCTTAAACTATGATTTGGGACCAAAAGCAGTTCTTAACATGTCATAGATGGGTCGTGAGATATGAGTAAACATTCAGAATCATACACTATTTCTTCATAATGTTGGTCGTTCGAGGACACTGCATTTCTCATTTGGCCCTCAAGCTTAAAAATGGTAAAAACCTCTGAAACAGGAGATTAATCAGTTTGTGTAAGTAATTAACCTGCGATATGCTGGGGAACTTTGTCAAAAGGCAGAGTTGCTGAGTTTCTAAGCTTTCAGAGTAAATCTTAACCTGTTCAAAAAAGAACCCTTCTGAAATTTCATTGCATTGCCGTGACCCGGATTCGAACCGGGGTTGCTGCGGCCACAACGCAGAGTACTAACCACTATACGATCACGGCTGGCTACAAGAGGTGGATTTGTAAAGCCTACATAGGCTGGGAAAGTGATGTGCACAAGCTGGCTAAACACTTTTCATATTGTTCTCGATAATGAATAAAGTGAAGAAACAGTCGAGCTTTACACATTCAAAAAGTGACCTTTTTCCGTGACATTGGAATATCTCAATTGCATCCTCCTCACATCATCTCTAATTCTCTAAACCGATTGGTGAGAAAACCTGAGTGCCCTCCACTCTGACCTTCTCCTCCAATGTGTACACTAAAATGCTTGAAATGGTACTGCTGAGATTTGAACTCAGGATCTCCTGTTTACTAGACAGGCACTTTAACCAACTAAGCCACAGCACCCATGAGAGACATATATTTTGCAGATGTGAACACCCACACCTATTTCAATCAAACCAGTCTCATTAATTTAACCCACATCTCTGTCTAGCAAAATCACATCACAAAAGAGATGTCTTTTACTAATATTGGTCAATCGAGGACAGTACATTTTTCATTTGGGTCTCGAGATGAATAAACTCAAGAACCTCTGACATGGATTCTTAAACTATGATTTGGGACCCAAAGCAGTTATTAACATGTCATAGATGGGTCGTGAGATATGAGTAAACATTCAGAATCATACACTATTTCTTCATAATGTTGGTCGTTCGAGGACACTGCATTTCTCATTTGGCCCTCGAGCTTAAAAATGGTAAAAACCTCTGAAACAGCAGATTAATCAGTTTGTGTAAGTAATTAACCTGCGATATGCTGGGGAACTTTGTCAAAAGGCAGAGTTGCTGAGTTTCTAAGCTTTCAGAGTAAATCTTAACCTGTTCAAAAAAGAACCCTTCTGAAATTTCATTGCAGTGCCGTGACCCGGATTCGAACCGGGGTTGCTGCGGCCACAACGCAGAGTACTAACCACTATACGATCACGGCTGGCTACAAGAGGTGGATTTGTAAAGCCTACATAGGCTGGGAAAGTGATGTGCACAAGCTGGCTAAACACTTTTCATATTGTTCTCGATAATGAATAAAGTGAAGAAACAGTCGAGCTTTACACATTCAAAAAGTGACCTTTTTCCGTGACATTGGAATATCTCAATTGCATCCTCCTCACATCATCTCTAATTCTCTAAACCGATTGGTGAGAAAACCTGAGTGCCCTCCACTCTGACCTTCTCCTCCAATGTGTACACTAAAATGCTTGAAATGGTACTGCTGAGATTTGAACTCAGGATCTCCTGTTTACTAGACAGGCACTTTAACCAACTAAGCCACAGCACCCATTAGAGACATATATTTTGCAGATGTGAACACCCACACCTATTTCAATCAAACCAGTCTCATTAATTTAACCCACATCTCTGTCTAGCAAAATCACATCACAAAAGAGATGTCTTTTACTAATATTGGTCAATCGAGGACAGTACATTTTTCATTTGGGTCTCGAGATGAATAAACTCAAGAACCTCTGACATGGATTCTTAAACTATGATTTGGGACCCAAAGCAGTTATTAACATGTCATAGATGGGTCGTGAGATATGAGTAAACATTCAGAATCATACACTATTTCTTCATAATGTTGGTCGTTCGAGGACACTGCATTTCTCATTTGGCCCTCAGAGCTTAAAAATGGTAAAAACCTCTGAAACAGCAGATTAATCAGTTTGTGTAAGTAATTAACCTGCGATATGCTGGGGAACTTTGTCAAAAGGCAGAGTTGCTGAGTTTCTAAGCTTTCAGAGTAAATCTTAACCTGTTCAAAAAAGAACCCTTCTGAAATTTCATTGCAGTGCCGTGACCCGGATTCGAACCGGGGTTGCTGCGGCCACAACGCAGAGTACTAACCACTATACGATCACGGCTGGCTACAAGAGGTGGATTTGTAAAGCCTACATAGGCTGGGAAAGTGATGTGCACAAGCTGGCTAAACACTTTTCATATTGTTCTCGATAATGAATAAAGTGAAGAAACAGTCGAGCTTTACACATTCAAAAAGTGACCTTTTTCCGTGACATTGGAATATCTCAATTGCATCCTCCTCACATCATCTCTAATTCTCTAAACCGATTGGTGAGAAAACCTGAGTGCCCTCCACTCTGACCTTCTCCTCCAATGTGTACACTAAAATGCTTGAAATGGTACTGCTGAGATTTGAACTCAGGATCTCCTGTTTACTAGACAGGCACTTTAACCAACTAAGCCACAGCACCCATGAGAGACATATATTTTGCAGATGTGAACACCCACACCTATTTCAATCAAACCAGTCTCATTAATTTAACCCACATCTCTGTCTAGCAAAATCACATCACAAAAGAGATGTCTTTTACTAATATTGGTCAATCGAGGACAGTACATTTTTCATTTGGGTCTCGAGATGAATAAACTCAAGAACCTCTGACATGGATTCTTAAACTATGATTTGGGACCCAAAGCAGTTATTAACATGTCATAGATGGGTCGTGAGATATGAGTAAACATTCAGAATCATACACTATTTCTTCATAATGTTGGTCGTTCGAGGACACTGCATTTCTCATTTGGCCCTCGAGCTTAAAAATGGTAAAAACCTCTGAAACAGCAGATTAATCAGTTCGTGTAAGTAATTAACCTGCGATATGCTGGGGAACTTTGTCAAAAGGCAGAGTTGCTGAGTTTCTAAGCTTTCAGAGTAAATCTTAACCTGTTCAAAAAAGAACCCTTCTGAAATTTCATTGCAGTGCCGTGACCCGGATTCGAACCGGGGTTGCTGCGGCCACAACGCAGAGTACTAACCACTATACGATCACGGCTGGCTACAAGAGGTGGATTTGTAAAGCCTACATAGGCTGGGAAAGTGATGTGCACAAGCTGGCTAAACACTTTTCATATTGTTCTCGATAATGAATAAAGTGAAGAAACAGTCGAGCTTTACACATTCAAAAAGTGACCTTTTTCCGTGACATTGGAATATCTCAATTGCATCCTCCTCACATCATCTCTAATTCTCTAAACCGATTGGTGAGAAAACCTGAGTGCCCTCCACTCTGACCTTCTCCTCCAATGTGTACACTAAAATGCTTGAAATGGTACTGCTGAGATTTGAACTCAGGATCTCCTGTTTACTAGACAGGCACTTTAACCAACTAAGCCACAGCACCCATTAGAGACATATATTTTGCAGATGTGAACACCCACACCTATTTCAATCAAACCAGTCTCATTAATTTAACCCACATCTCTGTCTAGCAAAATCACATCACAAAAGAGATGTCTTTTACTAATATTGGTCAATCGAGGACAGTACATTTTTCATTTGGGTCTCGAGATGAATAAACTCAAGAACCTCTGACATGGATTCTTAAACTATGATTTGGGACCCAAAGCAGTTATTAACATGTCATAGATGGGTCGTGAGATATGAGTAAACATTCAGAATCATACACTATTTCTTCATAATGTTGGTCGTTCGAGGACACTGCATTTCTCATTTGGCCCTCGAGCTTAAAAATGGTAAAAACCTCTGAAACAGCAGATTAATCAGTTTGTGTAAGTAATTAACCTGCGATATGCTGGGGAACTTTGTCAAAAGGCAGAGTTGCTGAGTTTCTAAGCTTTCAGAGTAAATCTTAACCTGTTCAAAAAAGAACCCTTCTGAAATTTCATTGCATTGCCGTGACCCGGATTCGAACCGGGGTTGCTGCGGCCACAACGCAGAGTACTAACCACTATACGATCACGGCTGGCTACAAGAGGTGGATTTGTAAAGCCTACATAGGCTGGGAAAGTGATGTGCACAAGCTGGCTAAACACTTTTCATATTGTTCTCGATAATGAATAAAGTGAAGAAACAGTCGAGCTTTACACATTCAAAAAGTGACCTTTTTCCGTGACATTGGAATATCTCAATTGCATCCTCCTCACATCATCTCTAATTCTCTAAACCGATTGGTGAGAAAACCTGAGTGCCCTCCACTCTGACCTTCTCCTCCAATGTGTACACTAAAATGCTTGAAATGGTACTGCTGAGATTTGAACTCAGGATCTCCTGTTTACTAGACAGGCACTTTAACCAACTAAGCCACAGCACCCATTAGAGACATATATTTTGCAGATGTGAACACCCACACCTATTTCAATCAAACCAGTCTCATTAATTTAACCCACATCTCTGTCTAGCAAAATCACATCACAAAAGAGATGTCTTTTACTAATATTGGTCAATCGAGGACAGTACATTTTTCATTTGGGTCTCGAGATGAATAAACTCAAGAACCTCTGACATGGATTCTTAAACTATGATTTGGGACCCAAAGCAGTTATTAACATGTCATAGATGGGTCGTGAGATATGAGTAAACATTCAGAATCATACACTATTTCTTCATAATGTTGGTCGTTCGAGGACACTGCATTTCTCATTTGGCCCTCGAGCTTAAAAATGGTAAAAACCTCTGAAACAGCAGATGAATCAGTTTGTGTAAGTAATTAACCTGCGATATGCTGGGGAACTTTGTCAAAAGGCAGAGTTGCTGAGTTTCTAAGCTTTCAGAGTAAATCTTAACCTGTTCAAAAAAGAACCCTTCTGAAATTTCATTGCAGTGCCGTGACCCGGATTCGAACCAGGGTTGCTGCGGCCACAACGCAGAGTACTAACCACTATACGATCACGGCTGGCTACAAGAGGTGGATTTGTAAAGCCTACATAGGCTGGGAAAGTGATGTGCACAAGCTGGCTAAACACTTTTCATATTGTTCTCGATAATGAATAAAGTGAAGAAACAGTCGAGCTTTACACATTCAAAAAGTGCCCTTTTTCCGTGACATTGGAATATCTCAATTGCATCCTCCTCACATCATCTCTAATTCTCTAAACCGATTGGTGAGAAAACCTGAGTGCCCTCCACTCTGACCTTCTCCTCCAATGTGTACACTAAAATGCTTGAAATGGTACTGCTGAGATTTGAACTCAGGATCTCCTGTTTACTAGACAGGCACTTTAACCAACTAAGCCACAGCACCCATTAGAGACATATATTTTGCAGATGTGAACACCCACACCTATTTCAATCAAACCAGTCTCATTAATTTAACCCACATCTCTGTCTAGCAAAATCACATCACAAAAGAGATGTCTTTTACTAATATTGGTCAATCGAGGACAGTACATTTTTCATTTGGGTCTCGAGATGAATAAACTCAAGAACCTCTGACATGGATTCTTAAACTATGATTTGGGACCCAAAGCAGTTATTAACATGTCATAGATGGGTCGTGAGATATGAGTAAACATTCAGAATCATACACTATTTCTTCATAATGTTGGTCGTTCGAGGACACTGCATTTCTCATTTGGCCCTCGAGCTTAAAAATGGTAAAAACCTCTGAAACAGCAGATGAATCAGTTTGTGTAAGTAATTAACCTGCGATATGCTGGGGAACTTTGTCAAAAGGCAGAGTTGCTGAGTTTCTAAGCTTTCAGAGTAAATCTTAACCTGTTCAAAAAAGAACCCTTCTGAAATTTCATTGCATTGCCGTGACCCGGATTCGAACCGGGGTTGCTGCGGCCACAACGCAGAGTACTAACCACTATACGATCACGGCTGGCTACAAGAGGTGGATTTGTAAAGCCTACATAGGCTGGGAAAGTGATGTGCACAAGCTGGCTAAACACTTTTCATATTGTTCTCGATAATGAATAAAGTGAAGAAACAGTCGAGCTTTACACATTCAAAAAGTGACCTTTTTCCGTGACATTGGAATATCTCAATTGCATCCTCCTCACATCATCTCTAATTCTCTAAACCGATTGGTGAGAAAACCTGAGTGCCCTCCACTCTGACCTTCTCCTCCAATGTGTACACTAAAATGCTTGAAATGGTACTGCTGAGATTTGAACTCAGGATCTCCTGTTTACTAGACAGGCACTTTAACCAACTAAGCCACAGCACCCATGAGAGACATATATTTTGCAGATGTGAACACCCACACCTATTTCAATCAAACCAGTCTCATTAATTTAACCCACATCTCTGTCTAGCAAAATCACATCACAAAAGAGATGTCTTTTACTAATATTGGTCAATCGAGGACAGTACATTTTTCATTTGGGTCTCGAGATGAATAAACTCAAGAACCTCTGACATGGATTCTTAAACTATGATTTGGGACCCAAAGCAGTTATTAACATGTCATAGATGGGTCGTGAGATATGAGTAAACATTCAGAATCATACACTATTTCTTCATAATGTTGGTCGTTCGAGGACACTGCATTTCTCATTTGGCCCTCGAGCTTAAAAATGGTAAAAACCTCTGAAACAGCAGATGAATCAGTTCGTGTAAGTAATTAACCTGCGATATGCTGGGGAACTTTGTCAAAAGGCAGAGTTGCTGAGTTTCTAAGCTTTCAGAGTAAATCTTAACCTGTTCAAAAAAGAACCCTTCTGAAATTTCATTGCATTGCCGTGACCCGGATTCGAACCGGGGTTGCTGCGGCCACAACGCAGAGTACTAACCACTATACGATCACGGCTGGCTACAAGAGGTGGATTTGTAAAGCCTACATAGGCTGGGAAAGTGATGTGCACAAGCTGGCTAAACACTTTTCATATTGTTCTCGATAATGAATAAAGTGAAGAAACAGTCGAGCTTTACACATTCAAAAAGTGACCTTTTTCCGTGACATTGGAATATCTCAATTGCATCCTCCTCACATCATCTCTAATTCTCTAAACCGATTGGTGAGAAAACCTGAGTGCCCTCCACTCTGACCTTCTCCTCCAATGTGTACACTAAAATGCTTGAAATGGTACTGCTGAGATTTGAACTCAGGATCTCCTGTTTACTAGACAGGCACTTTAACCAACTAAGCCACAGCACCCATTAGAGACATATATTTTGCAGATGTGAACACCCACACCTATTTCAATCAAACCAGTCTCATTAATTTAACCCACATCTCTGTCTAGCAAAATCACATCACAAAAGAGATGTCTTTTACTAATATTGGTCAATCGAGGACAGTACATTTTTCATTTGGGTCTCGAGATGAATAAACTCAAGAACCTCTGACATGGATTCTTAAACTATGATTTGGGACCCAAAGCAGTTATTAACATGTCATAGATGGGTCGTGAGATATGAGTAAACATTCAGAATCATACACTATTTCTTCATAATGTTGGTCGTTCGAGGACACTGCATTTCTCATTTGGCCCTCGAGCTTAAAAATGGTAAAAACCTCTGAAACAGCAGATGAATCAGTTTGTGTAAGTAATTAACCTGCGATATGCTGGGGAACTTTGTCAAAAGGCAGAGTTGCTGAGTTTCTAAGCTTTCAGAGTAAATCTTAACCTGTTCAAAAAAGAACCCTTCTGAAATTTCATTGCATTGCCGTGACCCGGATTCGAACCGGGGTTGCTGCGGCCACAACGCAGAGTACTAACCACTATACGATCACGGCTGGCTACAAGAGGTGGATTTGTAAAGCCTACATAGGCTGGGAAAGTGATGTGCACAAGCTGGCTAAACACTTTTCATATTGTTCTCGATAATGAATAAAGTGAAGAAACAGTCGAGCTTTACACATTCAAAAAGTGACCTTTTTCCGTGACATTGGAATATCTCAATTGCATCCTCCTCACATCATCTCTAATTCTCTAAACCGATTGGTGAGAAAACCTGAGTGCCCTCCACTCTGACCTTCTCCTCCAATGTGTACACTAAAATGCTTGAAATGGTACTGCTGAGATTTGAACTCAGGATCTCCTGTTTACTAGACAGGCACTTTAACCAACTAAGCCACAGCACCCATTAGAGACATATATTTTGCAGATGTGAACACCCACACCTATTTCAATCAAACCAGTCTCATTAATTTAACCCACATCTCTGTCTAGCAAAATCACATCACAAAAGAGATGTCTTTTACTAATATTGGTCAATCGAGGACAGTACATTTTTCATTTGGGTCTCGAGATGAATAAACTCAAGAACCTCTGACATGGATTCTTAAACTATGATTTGGGACCCAAAGCAGTTATTAACATGTCATAGATGGGTCGTGAGATATGAGTAAACATTCAGAATCATACACTATTTCTTCATAATGTTGGTCGTTCGAGGACACTGCATTTCTCATTTGGCCCTCGAGCTTAAAAATGGTAAAAACCTCTGAAACAGCAGATGAATCAGTTCGTGTAAGTAATTAACCTGCGATATGCTGGGGAACTTTGTCAAAAGGCAGAGTTGCTGAGTTTCTAAGCTTTCAGAGTAAATCTTAACCTGTTCAAAAAAGAACCCTTCTGAAATTTCATTGCAGTGCCGTGACCCGGATTCGAACCGGGGTTGCTGCGGCCACAACGCAGAGTACTAACCACTATACGATCACGGCTGGCTACAAGAGGTGGATTTGTAAAGCCTACATAGGCTGGGAAAGTGATGTGCACAAGCTGGCTAAACACTTTTCATATTGTTCTCGATAATGAATAAAGTGAAGAAACAGTCGAGCTTTACACATTCAAAAAGTGACCTTTTTCCGTGACATTGGAATATCTCAATTGCATCCTCCTCACATCATCTCTAATTCTCTAAACCGATTGGTGAGAAAACCTGAGTGCCCTCCACTCTGACCTTCTCCTCCAATGTGTACACTAAAATGCTTGAAATGGTACTGCTGAGATTTGAACTCAGGATCTCCTGTTTACTAGACAGGCACTTTAACCAACTAAGCCACAGCACCCATGAGAGACATATATTTTGCAGATGTGAACACCCACACCTATTTCAATCAAACCAGTCTCATTAATTTAACCCACATCTCTGTCTAGCAAAATCACATCACAAAAGAGATGTCTTTTACTAATATTGGTCAATCGAGGACAGTACATTTTTCATTTGGGTCTCGAGATGAATAAACTCAAGAACCTCTGACATGGATTCTTAAACTATGATTTGGGACCCAAAGCAGTTATTAACATGTCATAGATGGGTCGTGAGATATGAGTAAACATTCAGAATCATACACTATTTCTTCATAATGTTGGTCGTTCGAGGACACTGCATTTCTCATTTGGCCCTCGAGCTTAAAAATGGTAAAAACCTCTGAAACAGCAGATGAATCAGTTCGTGTAAGTAATTAACCTGCGATATGCTGGGGAACTTTGTCAAAAGGCAGAGTTGCTGAGTTTCTAAGCTTTCAGAGTAAATCTTAACCTGTTCAAAAAAGAACCCTTCTGAAATTTCATTGCATTGCCGTGACCCGGATTCGAACCGGGGTTGCTGCGGCCACAACGCAGAGTACTAACCACTATACGATCACGGCTGGCTACAAGAGGTGGATTTGTAAAGCCTACATAGGCTGGGAAAGTGATGTGCACAAGCTGGCTAAACACTTTTCATATTGTTCTCGATAATGAATAAAGTGAAGAAACAGTCGAGCTTTACACATTCAAAAAGTGCCCTTTTTCCGTGACATTGGAATATCTCAATTGCATCCTCCTCACATCATCTCTAATTCTCTAAACCGATTGGTGAGAAAACCTGAGTGCCCTCCACTCTGACCTTCTCCTCCAATGTGTACACTAAAATGCTTGAAATGGTACTGCTGAGATTTGAACTCAGGATCTCCTGTTTACTAGACAGGCACTTTAACCAACTAAGCCACAGCACCCATGAGAGACATATATTTTGCAGATGTGAACACCCACACCTATTTCAATCAAACCAGTCTCATTAATTTAACCCACATCTCTGTCTAGCAAAATCACATCACAAAAGAGATGTCTTTTACTAATATTGGTCAATCGAGGACAGTACATTTTTCATTTGGGTCTCGAGATGAATAAACTCAAGAACCTCTGACATGGATTCTTAAACTATGATTTGGGACCCAAAGCAGTTATTAACATGTCATAGATGGGTCGTGAGATATGAGTAAACATTCAGAATCATACACTATTTCTTCATAATGTTGGTCGTTCGAGGACACTGCATTTCTCATTTGGCCCTCGAGCTTAAAAATGGTAAAAACCTCTGAAACAGCAGATGAATCAGTTCGTGTAAGTAATTAACCTGCGATATGCTGGGGAACTTTGTCAAAAGGCAGAGTTGCTGAGTTTCTAAGCTTTCAGAGTAAATCTTAACCTGTTCAAAAAAGAACCCTTCTGAAATTTCATTGCAGTGCCGTGACCCGGATTCGAACCGGGGTTGCTGCGGCCACAACGCAGAGTACTAACCACTATACGATCACGGCTGGCTACAAGAGGTGGATTTGTAAAGCCTACATAGGCTGGGAAAGTGATGTGCACAAGCTGGCTAAACACTTTTCATATTGTTCTCGATAATGAATAAAGTGAAGAAACAGTCGAGCTTTACACATTCAAAAAGTGACCTTTTTCCGTGACATTGGAATATCTCAATTGCATCCTCCTCACATCATCTCTAATTCTCTAAACCGATTGGTGAGAAAACCTGAGTGCCCTCCACTCTGACCTTCTCCTCCAATGTGTACACTAAAATGCTTGAAATGGTACTGCTGAGATTTGAACTCAGGATCTCCTGTTTACTAGACAGGCACTTTAACCAACTAAGCCACAGCACCCATGAGAGACATATATTTTGCAGATGTGAACACCCACACCTATTTCAATCAAACCAGTCTCATTAATTTAACCCACATCTCTGTCTAGCAAAATCACATCACAAAAGAGATGTCTTTTACTAATATTGGTCAATCGAGGACAGTACATTTTTCATTTGGGTCTCGAGATGAATAAACTCAAGAACCTCTGACATGGATTCTTAAACTATGATTTGGGACCCAAAGCAGTTATTAACATGTCATAGATGGGTCGTGAGATATGAGTAAACATTCAGAATCATACACTATTTCTTCATAATGTTGGTCGTTCGAGGACACTGCATTTCTCATTTGGCCCTCGAGCTTAAAAATGGTAAAAACCTCTGAAACAGCAGATGAATCAGTTCGTGTAAGTAATTAACCTGCGATATGCTGGGGAACTTTGTCAAAAGGCAGAGTTGCTGAGTTTCTAAGCTTTCAGAGTAAATCTTAACCTGTTCAAAAAAGAACCCTTCTGAAATTTCATTGCAGTGCCGTGACCCGGATTCGAACCGGGGTTGCTGCGGCCACAACGCAGAGTACTAACCACTATACGATCACGGCTGGCTACAAGAGGTGGATTTGTAAAGCCTACATAGGCTGGGAAAGTGATGTGCACAAGCTGGCTAAACACTTTTCATATTGTTCTCGATAATGAATAAAGTGAAGAAACAGTCGAGCTTTACACATTCAAAAAGTGACCTTTTTCCGTGACATTGGAATATCTCAATTGCATCCTCCTCACATCATCTCTAATTCTCTAAACCGATTGGTGAGAAAACCTGAGTGCCCTCCACTCTGACCTTCTCCTCCAATGTGTACACTAAAATGCTTGAAATGGTACTGCTGAGATTTGAACTCAGGATCTCCTGTTTACTAGACAGGCACTTTAACCAACTAAGCCACAGCACCCATGAGAGACATATATTTTGCAGATGTGAACACCCACACCTATTTCAATCAAACCAGTCTCATTAATTTAACCCACATCTCTGTCTAGCAAAATCACATCACAAAAGAGATGTCTTTTACTAATATTGGTCAATCGAGGACAGTACATTTTTCATTTGGGTCTCGAGATGAATAAACTCAAGAACCTCTGACATGGATTCTTAAACTATGATTTGGGACCCAAAGCAGTTATTAACATGTCATAGATGGGTCGTGAGATATGAGTAAACATTCAGAATCATACACTATTTCTTCATAATGTTGGTCGTTCGAGGACACTGCATTTCTCATTTGGCCCTCGAGCTTAAAAATGGTAAAAACCTCTGAAACAGCAGATGAATCAGTTTGTGTAAGTAATTAACCTGCGATATGCTGGGGAACTTTGTCAAAAGGCAGAGTTGCTGAGTTTCTAAGCTTTCAGAGTAAATCTTAACCTGTTCAAAAAAGAACCCTTCTGAAATTTCATTGCAGTGCCGTGACCCGGATTCGAACCGGGGTTGCTGCGGCCACAACGCAGAGTACTAACCACTATACGATCACGGCTGGCTACAAGAGGTGGATTTGTAAAGCCTACATAGGCTGGGAAAGTGATGTGCACAAGCTGGCTAAACACTTTTCATATTGTTCTCGATAATGAATAAAGTGAAGAAACAGTCGAGCTTTACACATTCAAAAAGTGACCTTTTTCCGTGACATTGGAATATCTCAATTGCATCCTCCTCACATCATCTCTAATTCTCTAAACCGATTGGTGAGAAAACCTGAGTGCCCTCCACTCTGACCTTCTCCTCCAATGTGTACACTAAAATGCTTGAAATGGTACTGCTGAGATTTGAACTCAGGATCTCCTGTTTACTAGACAGGCACTTTAACCAACTAAGCCACAGCACCCATTAGAGACATATATTTTGCAGATGTGAACACCCACACCTATTTCAATCAAACCAGTCTCATTAATTTAACCCACATCTCTGTCTAGCAAAATCACATCACAAAAGAGATGTCTTTTACTAATATTGGTCAATCGAGGACAGTACATTTTTCATTTGGGTCTCGAGATGAATAAACTCAAGAACCTCTGACATGGATTCTTAAACTATGATTTGGGACCCAAAGCAGTTATTAACATGTCATAGATGGGTCGTGAGATATGAGTAAACATTCAGAATCATACACTATTTCTTCATAATGTTGGTCGTTCGAGGACACTGCATTTCTCATTTGGCCCTCGAGCTTAAAAATGGTAAAAACCTCTGAAACAGCAGATGAATCAGTTCGTGTAAGTAATTAACCTGCGATATGCTGGGGAACTTTGTCAAAAGGCAGAGTTGCTGAGTTTCTAAGCTTTCAGAGTAAATCTTAACCTGTTCAAAAAAGAACCCTTCTGAAATTTCATTGCAGTGCCGTGACCCGGATTCGAACCGGGGTTGCTGCGGCCACAACGCAGAGTACTAACCACTATACGATCACGGCTGGCTACAAGAGGTGGATTTGTAAAGCCTACATAGGCTGGGAAAGTGATGTGCACAAGCTGGCTAAACACTTTTCATATTGTTCTCGATAATGAATAAAGTGAAGAAACAGTCGAGCTTTACACATTCAAAAAGTGCCCTTTTTCCGTGACATTGGAATATCTCAATTGCATCCTCCTCACATCATCTCTAATTCTCTAAACCGATTGGTGAGAAAACCTGAGTGCCCTCCACTCTGACCTTCTCCTCCAATGTGTACACTAAAATGCTTGAAATGGTACTGCTGAGATTTGAACTCAGGATCTCCTGTTTACTAGACAGGCACTTTAACCAACTAAGCCACAGCACCCATGAGAGACATATATTTTGCAGATGTGAACACCCACACCTATTTCAATCAAACCAGTCTCATTAATTTAACCCACATCTCTGTCTAGCAAAATCACATCACAAAAGAGATGTCTTTTACTAATATTGGTCAATCGAGGACAGTACATTTTTCATTTGGGTCTCGAGATGAATAAACTCAAGAACCTCTGACATGGATTCTTAAACTATGATTTGGGACCCAAAGCAGTTATTAACATGTCATAGATGGGTCGTGAGATATGAGTAAACATTCAGAATCATACACTATTTCTTCATAATGTTGGTCGTTCGAGGACACTGCATTTCTCATTTGGCCCTCGAGCTTAAAAATGGTAAAAACCTCTGAAACAGCAGATGAATCAGTTTGTGTAAGTAATTAACCTGCGATATGCTGGGGAACTTTGTCAAAAGGCAGAGTTGCTGAGTTTCTAAGCTTTCAGAGTAAATCTTAACCTGTTCAAAAAAGAACCCTTCTGAAATTTCATTGCAGTGCCGTGACCCGGATTCGAACCGGGGTTGCTGCGGCCACAACGCAGAGTACTAACCACTATACGATCACGGCTGGCTACAAGAGGTGGATTTGTAAAGCCTACATAGGCTGGGAAAGTGATGTGCACAAGCTGGCTAAACACTTTTCATATTGTTCTCGATAATGAATAAAGTGAAGAAACAGTCGAGCTTTACACATTCAAAAAGTGACCTTTTTCCGTGACATTGGAATATCTCAATTGCATCCTCCTCACATCATCTCTAATTCTCTAAACCGATTGGTGAGAAAACCTGAGTGCCCTCCACTCTGACCTTCTCCTCCAATGTGTACACTAAAATGCTTGAAATGGTACTGCTGAGATTTGAACTCAGGATCTCCTGTTTACTAGACAGGCACTTTAACCAACTAAGCCACAGCACCCATGAGAGACATATATTTTGCAGATGTGAACACCCACACCTATTTCAATCAAACCAGTCTCATTAATTTAACCCACATCTCTGTCTAGCAAAATCACATCACAAAAGAGATGTCTTTTACTAATATTGGTCAATCGAGGACAGTACATTTTTCATTTGGGTCTCGAGATGAATAAACTCAAGAACCTCTGACATGGATTCTTAAACTATGATTTGGGACCCAAAGCAGTTATTAACATGTCATAGATGGGTCGTGAGATATGAGTAAACATTCAGAATCATACACTATTTCTTCATAATGTTGGTCGTTCGAGGACACTGCATTTCTCATTTGGCCCTCGAGCTTAAAAATGGTAAAAACCTCTGAAACAGCAGATGAATCAGTTCGTGTAAGTAATTAACCTGCGATATGCTGGGGAACTTTGTCAAAAGGCAGAGTTGCTGAGTTTCTAAGCTTTCAGAGTAAATCTTAACCTGTTCAAAAAAGAACCCTTCTGAAATTTCATTGCAGTGCCGTGACCCGGATTCGAACCGGGGTTGCTGCGGCCACAACGCAGAGTACTAACCACTATACGATCACGGCTGGCTACAAGAGGTGGATTTGTAAAGCCTACATAGGCTGGGAAAGTGATGTGCACAAGCTGGCTAAACACTTTTCATATTGTTCTCGATAATGAATAAAGTGAAGAAACAGTCGAGCTTTACACATTCAAAAAGTGCCCTTTTTCCGTGACATTGGAATATCTCAATTGCATCCTCCTCACATCATCTCTAATTCTCTAAACCGATTGGTGAGAAAACCTGAGTGCCCTCCACTCTGACCTTCTCCTCCAATGTGTACACTAAAATGCTTGAAATGGTACTGCTGAGATTTGAACTCAGGATCTCCTGTTTACTAGACAGGCACTTTAACCAACTAAGCCACAGCACCCATGAGAGACATATATTTTGCAGATGTGAACACCCACACCTATTTCAATCAAACCAGTCTCATTAATTTAACCCACATCTCTGTCTAGCAAAATCACATCACAAAAGAGATGTCTTTTACTAATATTGGTCAATCGAGGACAGTACATTTTTCATTTGGGTCTCGAGATGAATAAACTCAAGAACCTCTGACATGGATTCTTAAACTATGATTTGGGACCCAAAGCAGTTATTAACATGTCATAGATGGGTCGTGAGATATGAGTAAACATTCAGAATCATACACTATTTCTTCATAATGTTGGTCGTTCGAGGACACTGCATTTCTCATTTGGCCCTCGAGCTTAAAAATGGTAAAAACCTCTGAAACAGCAGATGAATCAGTTCGTGTAAGTAATTAACCTGCGATATGCTGGGGAACTTTGTCAAAAGGCAGAGTTGCTGAGTTTCTAAGCTTTCAGAGTAAATCTTAACCTGTTCAAAAAAGAACCCTTCTGAAATTTCATTGCAGTGCCGTGACCCGGATTCGAACCGGGGTTGCTGCGGCCACAACGCAGAGTACTAACCACTATACGATCACGGCTGGCTACAAGAGGTGGATTTGTAAAGCCTACATAGGCTGGGAAAGTGATGTGCACAAGCTGGCTAAACACTTTTCATATTGTTCTCGATAATGAATAAAGTGAAGAAACAGTCGAGCTTTACACATTCAAAAAGTGCCCTTTTTCCGTGACATTGGAATATCTCAATTGCATCCTCCTCACATCATCTCTAATTCTCTAAACCGATTGGTGAGAAAACCTGAGTGCCCTCCACTCTGACCTTCTCCTCCAATGTGTACACTAAAATGCTTGAAATGGTACTGCTGAGATTTGAACTCAGGATCTCCTGTTTACTAGACAGGCACTTTAACCAACTAAGCCACAGCACCCATGAGAGACATATATTTTGCAGATGTGAACACCCACACCTATTTCAATCAAACCAGTCTCATTAATTTAACCCACATCTCTGTCTAGCAAAATCACATCACAAAAGAGATGTCTTTTACTAATATTGGTCAATCGAGGACAGTACATTTTTCATTTGGGTCTCGAGATGAATAAACTCAAGAACCTCTGACATGGATTCTTAAACTATGATTTGGGACCCAAAGCAGTTATTAACATGTCATAGATGGGTCGTGAGATATGAGTAAACATTCAGAATCATACACTATTTCTTCATAATGTTGGTCGTTCGAGGACACTGCATTTCTCATTTGGCCCTCGAGCTTAAAAATGGTAAAAACCTCTGAAACAGCAGATGAATCAGTTCGTGTAAGTAATTAACCTGCGATATGCTGGGGAACTTTGTCAAAAGGCAGAGTTGCTGAGTTTCTAAGCTTTCAGAGTAAATCTTAACCTGTTCAAAAAAGAACCCTTCTGAAATTTCATTGCAGTGCCGTGACCCGGATTCGAACCGGGGTTGCTGCGGCCACAACGCAGAGTACTAACCACTATACGATCACGGCTGGCTACAAGAGGTGGATTTGTAAAGCCTACATAGGCTGGGAAAGTGATGTGCACAAGCTGGCTAAACACTTTTCATATTGTTCTCGATAATGAATAAAGTGAAGAAACAGTCGAGCTTTACACATTCAAAAAGTGACCTTTTTCCGTGACATTGGAATATCTCAATTGCATCCTCCTCACATCATCTCTAATTCTCTAAACCGATTGGTGAGAAAACCTGAGTGCCCTCCACTCTGACCTTCTCCTCCAATGTGTACACTAAAATGCTTGAAATGGTACTGCTGAGATTTGAACTCAGGATCTCCTGTTTACTAGACAGGCACTTTAACCAACTAAGCCACAGCACCCATGAGAGACATATATTTTGCAGATGTGAACACCCACACCTATTTCAATCAAACCAGTCTCATTAATTTAACCCACATCTCTGTCTAGCAAAATCACATCACAAAAGAGATGTCTTTTACTAATATTGGTCAATCGAGGACAGTACATTTTTCATTTGGGTCTCGAGATGAATAAACTCAAGAACCTCTGACATGGATTCTTAAACTATGATTTGGGACCCAAAGCAGTTATTAACATGTCATAGATGGGTCGTGAGATATGAGTAAACATTCAGAATCATACACTATTTCTTCATAATGTTGGTCGTTCGAGGACACTGCATTTCTCATTTGGCTCTCGAGCTTAAAAATGGTAAAAACCTCTGAAACAGCAGATGAATCAGTTCGTGTAAGTAATTAACCTGCGATATGCTGGGGAACTTTGTCAAAAGGCAGAGTTGCTGAGTTTCTAAGCTTTCAGAGTAAATCTTAACCTGTTCAAAAAAGAACCCTTCTGAAATTTCATTGCAGTGCCGTGACCCGGATTCGAACCGGGGTTGCTGCGGCCACAACGCAGAGTACTAACCACTATACGATCACGGCTGGCTACAAGAGGTGGATTTGTAAAGCCTACATAGGCTGGGAAAGTGATGTGCACAAGCTGGCTAAACACTTTTCATATTGTTCTCGATAATGAATAAAGTGAAGAAACAGTCGAGCTTTACACATTCAAAAAGTGCCCTTTTTCCGTGACATTGGAATATCTCAATTGCATCCTCCTCACATCATCTCTAATTCTCTAAACCGATTGGTGAGAAAACCTGAGTGCCCTCCACTCTGACCTTCTCCTCCAATGTGTACACTAAAATGCTTGAAATGGTACTGCTGAGATTTGAACTCAGGATCTCCTGTTTACTAGACAGGCACTTTAACCAACTAAGCCACAGCACCCATGAGAGACATATATTTTGCAGATGTGAACACCCACACCTATTTCAATCAAACCAGTCTCATTAATTTAACCCACATCTCTGTCTAGCAAAATCACATCACAAAAGAGATGTCTTTTACTAATATTGGTCAATCGAGGACAGTACATTTTTCATTTGGGTCTCGAGATGAATAAACTCAAGAACCTCTGACATGGATTCTTAAACTATGATTTGGGACCCAAAGCAGTTATTAACATGTCATAGATGGGTCGTGAGATATGAGTAAACATTCAGAATCATACACTATTTCTTCATAATGTTGGTCGTTCGAGGACACTGCATTTCTCATTTGGCTCTCGAGCTTAAAAATGGTAAAAACCTCTGAAACAGCAGATGAATCAGTTCGTGTAAGTAATTAACCTGCGATATGCTGGGGAACTTTGTCAAAAGGCAGAGTTGCTGAGTTTCTAAGCTTTCAGAGTAAATCTTAACCTGTTCAAAAAAGAACCCTTCTGAAATTTCATTGCAGTGCCGTGACCCGGATTCGAACCGGGGTTGCTGCAGCCACAACGCAGAGTACTAACCACTATACGATCACGGCTGGCTACAAGAGGTGGATTTGTAAAGCCTACATAGGCTGGGAAAGTGATGTGCACAAGCTGGCTAAACACTTTTCATATTGTTCTCGATAATGAATAAAGTGAAGAAACAGTCGAGCTTTACACATTCAAAAAGTGACCTTTTTCCGTGACATTGGAATATCTCAATTGCATCCTCCTCACATCATCTCTAATTCTCTAAACCGATTGGTGAGAAAACCTGAGTGCCCTCCACTCTGACCTTCTCCTCCAATGTGTACACTAAAATGCTTGAAATGGTACTGCTGAGATTTGAACTCAGGATCTCCTGTTTACTAGACAGGCACTTTAACCAACTAAGCCACAGCACCCATGAGAGACATATATTTTGCAGATGTGAACACCCACACCTATTTCAATCAAACCAGTCTCATTAATTTAACCCACATCTCTGTCTAGCAAAATCACATCACAAAAGAGATGTCTTTTACTAATATTGGTCAATCGAGGACAGTACATTTTTCATTTGGGTCTCGAGATGAATAAACTCAAGAACCTCTGACATGGATTCTTAAACTATGATTTGGGACCCAAAGCAGTTATTAACATGTCATAGATGGGTCGTGAGATATGAGTAAACATTCAGAATCATACACTATTTCTTCATAATGTTGGTCGTTCGAGGACACTGCATTTCTCATTTGGCTCTCGAGCTTAAAAATGGTAAAAACCTCTGAAACAGCAGATGAATCAGTTCGTGTAAGTAATTAACCTGCGATATGCTGGGGAACTTTGTCAAAAGGCAGAGTTGCTGAGTTTCTAAGCTTTCAGAGTAAATCTTAACCTGTTCAAAAAAGAACCCTTCTGAAATTTCATTGCAGTGCCGTGACCCGGATTCGAACCGGGGTTGCTGCGGCCACAACGCAGAGTACTAACCACTATACGATCACGGCTGGCTACAAGAGGTGGATTTGTAAAGCCTACATAGGCTGGGAAAGTGATGTGCACAAGCTGGCTAAACACTTTTCATATTGTTCTCGATAATGAATAAAGTGAAGAAACAGTCGAGCTTTACACATTCAAAAAGTGACCTTTTTCCGTGACATTGGAATATCTCAATTGCATCCTCCTCACATCATCTCTAATTCTCTAAACCGATTGGTGAGAAAACCTGAGTGCCCTCCACTCTGACCTTCTCCTCCAATGTGTACACTAAAATGCTTGAAATGGTACTGCTGAGATTTGAACTCAGGATCTCCTGTTTACTAGACAGGCACTTTAACCAACTAAGCCACAGCACCCATTAGAGACATATATTTTGCAGATGTGAACACCCACACCTATTTCAATCAAACCAGTCTCATTAATTTAACCCACATCTCTGTCTAGCAAAATCACATCACAAAAGAGATGTCTTTTACTAATATTGGTCAATCGAGGACAGTACATTTTTCATTTGGGTCTCGAGATGAATAAACTCAAGAACCTCTGACATGGATTCTTAAACTATGATTTGGGACCCAAAGCAGTTATTAACATGTCATAGATGGGTCGTGAGATATGAGTAAACATTCAGAATCATACACTATTTCTTCATAATGTTGGTCGTTCGAGGACACTGCATTTCTCATTTGGCTCTCGAGCTTAAAAATGGTAAAAACCTCTGAAACAGCAGATGAATCAGTTCGTGTAAGTAATTAACCTGCGATATGCTGGGGAACTTTGTCAAAAGGCAGAGTTGCTGAGTTTCTAAGCTTTCAGAGTAAATCTTAACCTGTTCAAAAAAGAACCCTTCTGAAATTTCATTGCAGTGCCGTGACCCGGATTCGAACCGGGGTTGCTGCAGCCACAACGCAGAGTACTAACCACTATACGATCACGGCTGGCTACAAGAGGTGGATTTGTAAAGCCTACATAGGCTGGGAAAGTGATGTGCACAAGCTGGCTAAACACTTTTCATATTGTTCTCGATAATGAATAAAGTGAAGAAACAGTCGAGCTTTACACATTCAAAAAGTGCCCTTTTTCCGTGACATTGGAATATCTCAATTGCATCCTCCTCACATCATCTCTAATTCTCTAAACCGATTGGTGAGAAAACCTGAGTGCCCTCCACTCTGACCTTCTCCTCCAATGTGTACACTAAAATGCTTGAAATGGTACTGCTGAGATTTGAACTCAGGATCTCCTGTTTACTAGACAGGCACTTTAACCAACTAAGCCACAGCACCCATTAGAGACATATATTTTGCAGATGTGAACACCCACACCTATTTCAATCAAACCAGTCTCATTAATTTAACCCACATCTCTGTCTAGCAAAATCACATCACAAAAGAGATGTCTTTTACTAATATTGGTCAATCGAGGACAGTACATTTTTCATTTGGGTCTCGAGATGAATAAACTCAAGAACCTCTGACATGGATTCTTAAACTATGATTTGGGACCCAAAGCAGTTATTAACATGTCATAGATGGGTCGTGAGATATGAGTAAACATTCAGAATCATACACTATTTCTTCATAATGTTGGTCGTTCGAGGACACTGCATTTCTCATTTGGCTCTCGAGCTTAAAAATGGTAAAAACCTCTGAAACAGCAGATGAATCAGTTCGTGTAAGTAATTAACCTGCGATATGCTGGGGAACTTTGTCAAAAGGCAGAGTTGCTGAGTTTCTAAGCTTTCAGAGTAAATCTTAACCTGTTCAAAAAAGAACCCTTCTGAAATTTCATTGCAGTGCCGTGACCCGGATTCGAACCGGGGTTGCTGCGGCCACAACGCAGAGTACTAACCACTATACGATCACGGCTGGCTACAAGAGGTGGATTTGTAAAGCCTACATAGGCTGGGAAAGTGATGTGCACAAGCTGGCTAAACACTTTTCATATTGTTCTCGATAATGAATAAAGTGAAGAAACAGTCGAGCTTTACACATTCAAAAAGTGCCCTTTTTCCGTGACATTGGAATATCTCAATTGCATCCTCCTCACATCATCTCTAATTCTCTAAACCGATTGGTGAGAAAACCTGAGTGCCCTCCACTCTGACCTTCTCCTCCAATGTGTACAATAAAATGCTTGAAATGGTACTGCTGAGATTTGAACTCAGGATCTCCTGTTTACTAGACAGGCACTTTAACCAACTAAGCCACAGCACCCATGAGAGACATATATTTTGCAGATGTGAACACCCACACCTATTTCAATCAAACCAGTCTCATTAATTTAACCCACATCTCTGTCTAGCAAAATCACATCACAAAAGAGATGTCTTTTACTAATATTGGTCAATCGAGGACAGTACATTTTTCATTTGGGTCTCGAGATGAATAAACTCAAGAACCTCTGACATGGATTCTTAAACTATGATTTGGGACCCAAAGCAGTTATTAACATGTCATAGATGGGTCGTGAGATATGAGTAAACATTCAGAATCATACACTATTTCTTCATAATGTTGGTCGTTCGAGGACACTGCATTTCTCATTTGGCTCTCGAGCTTAAAAATGGTAAAAACCTCTGAAACAGCAGATGAATCAGTTCGTGTAAGTAATTAACCTGCGATATGCTGGGGAACTTTGTCAAAAGGCAGAGTTGCTGAGTTTCTAAGCTTTCAGAGTAAGTCTTAACCTGTTGAAAAAAGAACCCTTCTGAAATTTCATTGCAATGCCATCACCCGGATTCGAAACCGGGGTTGCTGCAGCACAAACGCAGAGTACTAACCACTATACGATCACGGCTGGCTACAAGAGGTGGATTTGTAAAGCCTACATAGGCTGGGAAAGTGATGTGCACAAGCTGGCTAAACACTGTTCATATTGTTCTCGATAATGAATAAAGTGAAGAAACAGTCGAGCTTTACACATTCAAAAAGTGACCTTTTTCCGTGACATTGGAATATCTCAATTGCATCCTCCTCACATCATCTCTAATTCTCTAAACCGATTGGTGAGAAAACCTGAGTGCCCTCCACTCTGACCTTCTCCTCCAATGTGTACAATAAAATGCTTGAAATGGTACTGCTGAGATTTGAACTCAGGATCTCCTGTTTACTAGACAGGCACTTTAACCAACTAAGCCACAGCACCCATGAGAGACATATATTTTGCAGATGTGAACACCCACACCTATTTCAATCAAACCAGTCTCATTACTTTAACCCACATCTCTGTCTAGCAAAATCACATCACAAAAGAGATGTCTTTTACTAATATTGGTCAATCGAGGACAGTACATTTTTCATTTGGGTCTCGAGATGAATAAACTCAAGAACCTCTGACATGGATTCTTAAACTATGATTTGTGACCCAAAGCAGTTATTAACATGTCATAGATGGGTCGTGAGATATGAGTAAACATTCAGAATCATACACTATTTCTTCATAATGTTGGTCGTTCGAGGACACTGCATTTCTCATTTGGCCCTCAAGCTTAAAAATGGTAAAAACCTCTGAAACAGGAGATTAATCAGTTTGTGTAAGTAATTAACCTGCGATATGCTGGGGAACTTTGTCAAAAGGCAGAGTTGCTGAGTTTCTAAGCTTTCAGAGTAAATCTTAACCTGTTCAAAAAAGAACCCATCTGAAATTTCATTGCAATGCCGTGACCCGGATTCGAACCGGGGTTGCTGCGGCCACAACGCAGAGTACTAACCACTATACGATCACGGCTGGCTACAAGAGGTGGATTTGTAAAGCCTACATAGGCTGGGAAAGTGATGTGCACCCATTAGAGACATATATTTTGCAGATGTGAACACCCACACCTATTTCAATCAAACCAGTCTCATTAATTTAACCCACATCTCTGTCTAGCAAAATCACATCACAAAAGAGATGTCTTTTACTAATATTGGTCAATCGAGGACAGTACATTTTTCATTTGGGTCTCGAGATGAATAAACTCAAGAACCTCTGACATGGATTCTTAAACTATGATTTGGGACCCAAAGCAGTTATTAACATGTCATAGATGGGTCGTGAGATATGAGTAAACATTCAGAATCATACACTATTTCTTCATAATGTTGGTCGTTCGAGGACACTGCATTTCTCATTTGGCTCTCGAGCTTAAAAATGGTAAAAACCTCTGAAACAGCAGATGAATCAGTTCGTGTAAGTAATTAACCTGCGATATGCTGGGGAACTTTGTCAAAAGGCAGAGTTGCTGAGTTTCTAAGCTTTCAGAGTAAATCTTAACCTGTTCAAAAAAGAACACTTCTGAAATTTCATTGCAGTGCCGTAACCAGGATTCGAACCGGGGTTGCTGCAGCCACAACGCAGAGTACTAACCACTCTACGATCACAGCTGGCTACAAGAGGTGGATTTGTAAAGCCTACATAGGCTGGGAAAGTGATGTGCACAAGCTGGCTAAACACTTTTCATATTGTTCTCGATAATGAATAAAGTGAAGAAACAGTCGAGCTTTACACATTCAAAAAGTGCCCTTTTTCCGTGACATTGGAATATCTCAATTGCATCCTCCTCACATCATCTCTAATTCTCTAAACCGATTGGTGAGAAAACCTGAGTGCCCTCCACTCTGACCTTCTCCTCCAATGTGTACAATAAAATGCTTGAAAAGGTACTGCTGAGATTTGAACTCAGGATCTCCTGTTTACTAGACAGGCACTTTAACCAACTAAGCCACAGCACCCATTAGAGACATATATTTTGCAGATGTGAACACCCACACCTATTTCAATCAAACCAGTCTCATTAATTTAACCCACATCTCTGTCTAGCAAAATCACATCACAAAAGAGATGTCTTTTACTAATATTGGTCAATCGAGGACAGTACATTTTTCATTTGGGTCTCGAGATGAATAAACTCAAGAACCTCTGACATGGATTCTTAAACTATGATTTGGGACCCAAAGCAGTTATTAACATGTCATAGATGGGTCGTGAGATATGAGTAAACATTCAGAATCATACACTATTTCTTCATAATGTTGGTCGTTCGAGGACACTGCATTTCTCATTTGGCCCTCAAGCTTAAAAATGGTAAAAACCTCTGAAACAGGAGATTAATCAGTTTGTGTAAGTAATTAACCTGCGATATGCTGGGGAACTTTGTCAAAAGGCAGAGTTGCTGAGTTTCTAAGCTTTCAGAGTAAATCTTAACCTGTTCAAAAAAGAACCCATCTGAAATTTCATTGCAATGCCGTGACCCGGATTCGAACCGGGGTTGCTGCGGCCACAACGCAGAGTACTAACCACTATACGATCACGGCTGGCTACAAGAGGTGGATTTGTAAAGCCTACATAGGCTGGGAAAGTGATGTGCACCCATTAGAGACATATATTTTGCAGATGTGAACACCCACACCTATTTCAATCAAACCAGTCTCATTAATTTAACCCACATCTCTGTCTAGCAAAATCACATCACAAAAGAGATGTCTTTTACTAATATTGGTCAATCGAGGACAGTACATTTTTCATTTGGGTCTCGAGATGAATAAACTCAAGAACCTCTGACATGGATTCTTAAACTATGATTTGGGACCCAAAGCAGTTATTAACATGTCATAGATGGGTCGTGAGATATGAGTAAACATTCAGAATCATACACTATTTCTTCATAATGTTGGTCGTTCGAGGACACTGCATTTCTCATTTGGCTCTCGAGCTTAAAAATGGTAAAAGCCTCTGAAACAGCAGATGAATCAGTTCGTGTAAGTAATTAACCTGCGATATGCTGGGGAACTTTGTCAAAAGGCAGAGTTGCTGAGTTTCTAAGCTTTCAGAGTAAGTCTTAACCTGTTGAAAAAAGAACCCTTCTGAAATTTCATTGCAATGCCATCACCCGGATTCAAACCGGGGTTGCTGCAGCCACAACGCAGAGTACTAACCACTATACGATCACGGCTGGCTACAAGAGGTGGATTTGTAAAGCCTACATAGGCTGGGAAAGTGATGTGCACAAGCTGGCTAAACACTGTTCATATTGTTCTCGATAATGAATAAAGTGAAGAAACAGTCGAGCTTTACACATTCAAAAAGTGACCTTTTTCCGTGACATTGGAATATCTCAATTGCATCCTCCTCACATCATCTATAATTCTCTAAACCGATTGGTGAGAAAACCTGAGTGCCCTCCACTCTGACCTTCTCCTCCAATGTGTACACTAAAATGCTTGAAATGGTAGTGCTGAGATTTGAACTCAGGATCTCCTGTTTACTAGACAGGCACTTTAACCAACTAAGCCACAGCACCCATGAGAGACATATATTTTGCAGATGTGAACACCCACACCTATTTCAATCAAACCAGTCTCATTACTTTAACCCACATCTCTGTCTAGCAAAATCACATCACAAAAGAGATGTCTTTTACTAATATTGGTCAATCGAGGACAGTACATTTTTCATTTGGGTCTCGAGATGAATAAACTCAAGAACCTCTGACATGGATTCTTAAACTATGATTTGTGACCCAAAGCAGTTATTAACATGTCATAGATGGGTCGTGAGATATGAGTAAACATTCAGAATCATACACTATTTCTTCATATTGTTGGTCGTTCGAGGACACTGCATTTCTCATTTGGCCCTCAAGCTTAAAAATGGTAAAAACCTCTGAAACAGGAGATTAATCAGTTTGTGTAAGTAATTAACCTGCGATATGCTGGGGAACTTTGTCAAAAGGCAGAGTGGCTAAGTTTCTAAGCTTTCAGAGTAAATCTTAACCTGTTCAAAAAAGAACCTATCTGAAATTTCATTGCAGTGCCGTGACCCGGATTCGAAACGGGGTTGCTGCGGCCACAACGCAGAGTACTAACCACTATACGATCACGGCTGGCTACAAGAGGTGGATTTGTAAAGCCTACATAGGCTGGGAAAGTGATGTGCACCCATTAGAGACATATATTTTGCAGATGTGAACACCCACACCTATTTCAATCAAACCAGTCTCATTAATTTAACCCACATCTCTGTCTAGCAAAATGACATCACAAAAGAGATGTCTTTTACTAATATTGGTCAATCGAGGACAGTACATTTTTCATTTGGGTCTCGAGATGAATAAACTCAAGAACCTCTGACATGGATTCTTAAACTATGATTTGGGACCCAAAGCAGTTATTAACATGTCATAGATGGGTCGTGAGATATGAGTAAACATTCAGAATCATACACTATTTCTTCATAATGTTGGTCGTTCGAGGACACTGCATTTCTCATTTGGCTCTCGAGCTTAAAAATGGTAAAAACCTCTGAAACAGCAGATGAATCAGTTCGTGTAAGTAATTAACCTGCGATATGCTGGGGAACTTTGTCAAAAGGCAGAGTTGCTGAGTTTCTAAGCTTTCAGAGTAAATCTTAACCTGTTCAAAAAAGAACACTTCTGAAATTTCATTGCAGTGCCGTAACCAAGATTCGAACCGGGGTTGCTGCAGCCACAACGCAGAGTACTAACCACTCTACGATCACAGCTGGCTACAAGAGGTGGATTTGTAAAGCCTACATAGGCTGGGAAAGTGATGTGCACAAGCTGGCTAAACACTTTTCATATTGTTCTCGATAATGAATAAAGTGAAGAAACAGTCGAGCTTTACACATTCAAAAAGTGCCCTTTTTCCGTGACATTGGAATATCTCAATTGCATCCTCCTCACATCATCTCTAATTCTCTAAACCGATTGGTGAGAAAACCTGAGTGCCCTCCACTCTGACCTTCTCCTCCAATGTGTTCAATAAAATGCTTGAAAAGGTACTGCTGAGATTTGAATTCAGGATCTCCTGTTTACTAGACAGGCACTTTAACCAACTAAGCCACAGCACCCATGAGACACATATATTTTGCAGATTTGAACACCCACACCTATTTCAATCAAACCAGTCTCATTAATTTAACCCACATCTCTGTCTAGCAAAATCACATCACAAAAGAGATGTCTTTTACTAATATTGGTCAATCGAGGACAGTACATTTTTCATTTGGGTCTCGAGATGAATAAACTCAAGAACCTCTGACATGGATTCTTAAACTATGATTTGGGACCCAAAGCAGTTATTAACATGTCATAGATGGGTCGTGAGATATGAGTAAACATTCAGAATCATACACTATTTCTTCATAATGTTGGTCGTTCGAGGACACTGCATTTCTCATTTGGCTCTCGAGCTTAAAAATGGTAAAAGCCTCTGAAACAGCAGATGAATCAGTTCGTGTAAGTAATTAACCTGCGATATGCTGGGGAACTTTGTCAAAAGGCAGAGTTGCTGAGTTTCTAAGCTTTCAGAGTAAGTCTTAACCTGTTGAAAAAAGAACCCTTCTGAAATTTCATTGCAATGCCATCACCCGGATTCAAACCGGGGTTGCTGCAGCCACAACGCAGAGTACTAACCACTATACGATCACGGCTGGCTACAAGAGGTGGATTTGTAAAGCCTACATAGGCTGGGAAAGTGATGTGCACAAGCTGGCTAAACACTGTTCATATTGTTCTCGATAATGAATAAAGTGAAGAAACAGTCGAGCTTTACACAGTCAAAAAGTGACCTTTTTCCGTGACATTGGAATATCTCAATTGCATCCTCCTCACATCATCTATAATTCTCTAAACCGATTGGTGAGAAAAACTGAGTGCCCTCCACTCTGACCTTCTCCTCCAATGTGTACAATAAAATGCTTGAAATGGTACTGCTGAGATTTGAACTCAGGATCTCCTGTTTACTAGACAGGCACTTTAACCAACTAAGCCACAGCACCCATGAGAGACATATATTTTGCAGATGTGAACACCCACACCTATTTCAATCAAACCAGTCTCATTACTTTAACCCACATCTCTGTCTAGCAAAATCACATCAAAAAAGAGATGTCTTTTACTAATATTGGTCAATCGAGGACAGTACATTTTTCATTTGGGTCTCGAGATGAATAAACTCAAGAACCTCTGACATGGATTCTTAAACTATGATTTGTGACCCAAAGCAGTTATTAACATGTCATAGATGGGTCGTGAGATATGAGTAAACATTCAGAATCATACACTATTTCTTCATATTGTTGGTCGTTCGAGGACACTGCATTTCTCATTTGGCCCTCAAGCTTAAAAATGGTAAAAACCTCTGAAACAGGAGATTAATCCGTTTGTGTAAGTAATTAACCTGCGATATGCTGGGGAACTTTGTCAAAAGGCAGAGTTGCTAAGTTTCTAAGCTTTCAGAGTAAATCTTAACCTGTTCAAAAAAGAACCTATCTGAAATTTCATTGCAGTGCCGTGACCCGGATTCGAAACGGGGTTGCTGCGGCCACAACGCAGAGTACTAACCACTATACGATCACGGCTGGCTACAAGAGGTGGATTTGTAAAGCCTACATAGGCTGGGAAAGTGATGTGCACCCATTAGAGACATATATTTTGCAGATGTGAACACCCACACCTATTTCAATCAAACCAGTCTCATTAATTTAACCCACATCTCTGTCTAGCAAAATGACATCACAAAAGAGATGTCTTTTACTAATATTGGTCAATCGAGGACAGTACATTTTTCATTTGGGTCTCGAGATGAATAAACTCAAGAACCTCTGACATGGATTCTTAAACTATGATTTGGGACCCAAAGCAGTTATTAACATGTCATAGATGGGTCGTGAGATATGAGTAAACATTCAGAATCATACACTATTTCTTCATAATGTTGGTCGTTCGAGGACACTGCATTTCTCATTTGGCTCTCGAGCTTAAAAATGGTAAAAACCTCTGAAACAGCAGATGAATCAGTTCGTGTAAGTAATTAACCTGCGATATGCTGGGGAACTTTGTCAAAAGGCAGAGTTGCTGAGTTTCTAAGCTTTCAGAGTAAATCTTAACCTGTTCAAAAAAGAACACTTCTGAAATTTCATTGCAGTGCCGTAACCCGGATTCGAACCGGGGTTGCTGCAGCCACAACGCAGAGTACTAACCACTCTACGATCACAGCTGGCTACAAGAGGTGGATTTGTAAAGCCTACATAGGCTGGGAAAGTGATGTGCACAAGCTGGCTAAACACTTTTCATATTGTTCTCGATAATGAATAAAGTGAAGAAACAGTCGAGCTTTACACATTCAAAAAGTGCCCTTTTTCCGTGACATTGGAATATCTCAATTGCATCCTCCTCACATCATCTCTAATTCTCTAAACCGATTGGTGAGAAAACCTGAGTGCCCTCCACTCTGACTTTCTCCTCCAATGTGTTCAATAAAATGCTTGAAAAGGTACTGCTGAGATTTGAACTCAGGATCTCCTGTTTACTAGACAGGCACTTTAACCAACTAAGCCACAGCACCCATGAGAGACATATATTTTGCAGATTTGAACACCCACACCTATTTCAATCAAACCAGTCTCATTAATTTAACCCACATCTCTGTCTAGCAAAATCACATCACAAAAGAGATGTCTTTTACTAATATTGGTCAATCGAGGACAGTACATTTTTCATTTGGGTCTCGAGATGAATAAACTCAAGAACCTCTGACATGGATTCTTAAACTATGATTTGGGACCCAAAGCAGTTATTAACATGTCATAGATGGGTCGTGAGATATGAGTAAACATTCAGAATCATACACTATTTCTTCATAATGTTGGTCGTTCGAGGACACTGCATTTCTCATTTGGCTCTCGAGCTTAAAAATGGTAAAAGCCTCTGAAACAGCAGATGAATCAGTTCGTGTAAGTAATTAACCTGCGATATGCTGGGGAACTTTGTCAAAAGGCAGAGTTGCTGAGTTTCTAAGCTTTCAGAGTAAGTCTTAACCTGTTGAAAAAAGAACCAATCTGAAATTTCATTGCAATGCCATCACCCGGATTCAAACCGGGGTTGCTGCAGCCACAACGCAGAGTACTAACCACTATACGATCACGGCTGGCTACAAGAGGTGGATTTGTAAAGCCTACATAGGCTGGGAAAGTGATGTGCACAAGCTGGCTAAACACTGTTCATATTGTTCTCGATAATGAATAAAGTGAAGAAACAGTCGAGCTTTACACATTCAAAAAGTGCCCTTTTTCCGTGACATTGGAATATCTCAATTGCATCCTCCTCACATCATCTCTAATTCTCTAAACCGATTGGTGAGAAAACCTGAGTGCCCTCCACTCTGACCTTCTCCTCCAATGTGTACACTAAAATGCTTCGAAATGGTACTGCTGAGATTTGAACTCAGGATCTCCTGTTTACTAGACAGGCACTTTAACCAACTAAGCCACAGCACCCATTAGAGACATATATTTTGCAGATGTGAACACCCACACCTATTTCAAACAAACCAGTCTCATTAATTTAACCCACATCTCTGTCTAGCAAAATCACATCACAAAAGAGATGTCTTTTACTAATATTGGTCAATCGAGGACAGTACATTTTTCATTTGGGTCTCGAGATGAATAAACTCAAGAACCTCTGACATGGATTCTTAAACTATGATTTGGGACCCAAAGCAGTTATTAACATGTCATAGATGGGTCGTGAGATATGAGTAAACATTCAGAATCATACACTATTTCTTCATAATGTTGGTCGTTCGAGGACACTGCATTTCTCATTTGGCTCTCGAGCTTAAAAATGGTAAAAACCTCTGAAACAGGAGATTAATCCGTTTGTGTAAGTAATTAACCTGCGATATGCTGGGGAACTTTGTCAAAAGGCAGAGTTGCTAAGTTTCTAAGCTTTCAGAGTAAATCTTAACCTGTTCAAAAAAGAACCCATCTGAAATTTCATTGCAGTGCCGTGACCCGGATTCGAAACGGGGTTGCTGCGGCCACAACGCAGAGTACTAACCACTATACGATCACGGCTGGCTACAAGAGGTGGATTTGTAAAGCCTACATAGGCTGGGAAAGTGATGTGCACCCATTAGAGACATATATTTTGCAGATGTGAACACCCACACCTATTTCAATCAAACCAGTCTGATTAATTTAACCCACATCTCTGTCTAGCAAAATCACATCACAAAAGAGATGTCTTTTACTAATATTGGTCAATCGAGGACAGTACATTTTTCATTTGGGTCTCGAGATGAATAAACTCAAGAACCTCTGACATGGATTCTTAAACTATGATTTGGGACCCAAAGCAGTTATTAACATGTCATAGATGGGTCGTGAGATATGAGTAAACATTCAGAATCATACACTATTTCTTCATAATGTTGGTCGTTCGAGGACACTGCATTTCTCATTTGGCTCTCGAGCTTAAAAATGGTAAAAACCTCTGAAACAGCAGATGAATCAGTTCGGGTAAGTAATTAACCTGCGATATGCTGGGGAACTTTGTCAAAAGGCAGAGTTGCTGAGTTTCTAAGCTTTCAGAGTAAGTCTTAACCTGTTGAAAAAAGAACCCTTCTGAAATTTCATTGCAATGCCATCACCCGGATTCAAACCGGGGTTGCTGCAGCCACAACGCAGAGTACTAACCACTCTACGATCACAGCTGGCTACAAGAGGTGGATTTGTAAAGCCTACATAGGCTGGGAAAGTGATGTGCACAAGCTGGCTAAACACTTTTCATATTGTTCTCGATAATGAATAAAGTGAAGAAACAGTCGAGCTTTACACATTCAAAAAGTGCCCTTTTTCCGTGACATTGGAATATCTCAATTGCATCCTCCTCACATCATCTCTAATTCTCTAAACCGATTGGTGAGAAAACCTGAGTGCCCTCCACTCTGACTTTCTCCTCCAATGTGTTCAATAAAATGCTTGAAATGGTACTGCTGAGATTTGAACTCAGGATCTCCTGTTTACTAGACAGGCACTTTAACCAACTAAGCCACAGCACCCATGAGAGACATATATTTTGCAGATTTGAACACCCACACCTATTTCAATCCAACCAGTCTCATTAATTTAACCCACATCTCTGTCTAGCAAAATCACATCACAAAAGAGATGTCTTTTACTAATATTGGTCAATCGAGGACAGTACATTTTTCATTTGGGTCTCGAGATGAATAAACTCAAGAACCTCTGACATGGATTCTTAAACTATGATTTGGGACCCAAAGCAGTTATTAACATGTCATAGATGGGTCGTGAGATATGAGTAAACATTCAGAATCATACACTATTTCTTCATAATGTTGGTCGTTCGAGGACACTGCATTTCTCATTTGGCTCTCGAGCTTAAAAATGGTAAAAGCCTCTGAAACAGCAGATGAATCAGTTCGTGTAAGTAATTAACCTGCGATATGCTGGGGAACTTTGTCAAAAGGCAGAGTTGCTGAGTTTCTAAGCTTTCAGAGTAAGTCTTAACCTGTTGAAAAAAGAACCAATCTGAAATTTCATTGCAATGCCATCACCCGGATTCAAACCGGTGTTGCTGCAGCCACAACGCAGAGTACTAACCACTATACGATCACGGCTGGCTACAAGAGGTGGATTTGTAAAGCCTACATAGGCTGGGAAAGTGATGTGCACAAGCTGGCTAAACACTGTTCATATTGTTCTCGATAATGAATAAAGTGAAGAAACAGTCGAGCTTTACACATTCAAAAAGTGCCCTTTTTCCGTGACATTGGAATATCTCAATTGCATCCTCCTCACATCATCTCTAATTCTCTAAACCGATTGGTGAGAAAACCTGAGTGCCCTCCACTCTGACCTTCTCCTCCAATGTGTACACTAAAATGCTTCGAAATGGTACTGCTGAGATTTGAACTCAGGATCTCCTGTTTACTAGACAGGCAATTTAACCAACTAAGCCACAGCACCCATTAGAGACATATATTTTGCAGATGTGAACACCCACACCTATTTCAATCAAACCAGTCTCATTAATTTAACCCACATCTCTGTCTAGCAAAATCACATCACAAAAGAGATGTCTTTTACTAATATTGGTCAATCGAGGACAGTACATTTTTCATTTGGGTCTCGAGATGAATAAACTCAAGAACCTCTGACATGGATTCTTAAACTATGATTTGGGACCCAAAGCAGTTATTAACATGTCATAGATGGGTCGTGAGATATGAGTAAACATTCAGAATCATACACTATTTCTTCATAATGTTGGTCGTTCGAGGACACTGCATTTCTCATTTGGCTCTCGAGCTTAAAAATGGTAAAAACCTCTGAAACAGGAGATTAATCCGTTTGTTTAAGTAATTAACCTGCGATATGCTGGGGAACTTTGTCAAAAGGCAGAGTTGCTAAGTTTCTAAGCTTTCAGAGTAAATCTTAACCTGTTCAAAAAAGAACCCATCTGAAATTTCATTGCAGTGCCGTGACCCGGATTCGAAACGGGGTTGCTGCGGCCACAACGCAGAGTACTAACCACTATACGATCACGGCTGGCTACAAGAGGTGGATTTGTAAAGCCTACATAGGCTGGGAAAGTGATGTGCACCCATTAGAGACATATATTTTGCAGATGTGAACACCCACACCTATTTCAATCAAACCAGTCTCATTAATTTAACCCACATCTCTGTCTAGCAAAATCACATCACAAAAGAGATGTCTTTTACTAATATTGGTCAATCGAGGACAGTACATTTTTCATTTGGGTCTCGAGATGAATAAACTCAAGAACCTCTGACATGGATTCTTAAACTATGATTTGGGACCCAAAGCAGTTATTAACATGTCATAGATGGGTCGTGAGATATGAGTAAACATTCAGAATCATACACTATTTCTTCATAATGTTGGTCGTTCGAGGACACTGCATTTCTCATTTGGCTCTCGAGCTTAAAAATGGTAAAAACCTCTGAAACAGCAGATGAATCAGTTCGGGTAAGTAATTAACCTGCGATATGCTGGGGAACTTTGTCAAAAGGCAGAGTTGCTGAGTTTCTAAGCTTTCAGAGTAAGTCTTAACCTGTTAAAAAAAGAACCCTTCTGAAATTTCATTGCAATGCCATCACCCGGATTCAAACCGGGGTTGCTGCAGACAAAACGCAGAGTACTAACCACTATACGATCACGGCTGGCTACAAGAGGTGGATTTGTAAAGCCTACATAGGCTGGGAAAGTGATGTGCACAAGCTGGCTAAACACTGTTCATATTGTTCTCGATAATGAATAAAGTGAAGAAACAGTCGAGCTTTACACAGTCAAAAAGTGACCTTTTTCCGTGACATTGGAATATCTCAATTGCATCCTTCTCACATCATCTCTAATTCTCTAAACCGATTGGTGAGAAAACCTGAGTGCCCTCCACTCTGACCTTCTCCTCCAATGTGTACAATAAAATGCTTGAAATGGTAGTGCTGAGATTTGAACTCAGGATCTCCTGTTTACTAGACAGGAACTTTAACCAACTAAGCCACAGCACCCATGAGAGACATATATTTTGCAGATGTGAACACCCACACCTATTTCAATCAAACCAGTCTCATTACTTTAACCCACATCTCTGTCTAGCAAAATCACATCACAAAAGAGATGTCTTTTACTAATATTGGTCAATCGAGGACAGTACATTTTTCATTTGGGTCTCGAGATGAATAAACTCAAGAACCTCTGACATGGATTCTTAAACTATGATTTGTGACCCAAAGCAGTTATTAACATGTCATAGATGGGTCGTGAGATATGAGTAAACATTCAGAATCATACACTATTTCTTCATATTGTTGGTCGTTCGAGGACACTGCATTTCTCATTTGGCCCTCAAGCTTAAAAATGGTAAAAACCTCTGAAACAGGAGATTAATCAGTTTGTGTAAGTAATTAACCTGCGATATGCTGGGGAACTTTGTCAAAAGGCAGAGTTGCTAAGTTTCTAAGCTTTCAGAGTAAATCTTAACCTGTTCAAAAAAGAACCTATCTGAAATTTCATTGCAGTGCCGTGAACCGGATTCGAAACGGGGTTGCTGCGGCCACAACGCAGAGTACTAACCACTATACGATCACGGCTGGCTACAAGAGGTGGATTTGTAAAGCCTACATAGGCTGGGAAAGTGATGTGCACCCATTAGAGACATATATTTTGCAGATGTGAACACCCACACCTATTTCAATCAAACCAGTCTCATTAATTTAACCCACATCTCTGTCTAGCAAAATCACATCACAAAAGAGATGTCTTTTACTAATATTGGTCAATCGAGGACAGTACATTTTTCATTTGGGTCTCGAGATGAATAAACTCAAGAACCTCTGACATGGATTCTTAAACTATGATTTGGGACCCAAAGCAGTTATTAACATGTCATAGATGGGTCGTGAGATATGAGTAAACATTCAGAATCATACACTATTTCTTCATAATGTTGGTCGTTCGAGGACACTGCATTTCTCATTTGGCTCTCGAGCTTAAAAATGGTAAAAGCCTCTGAAACAGCAGATGAATCAGTTCGTGTAAGTAATTAACCTGCGATATGCTGGGGAACTTTGTCAAAAGGCAGAGTTGCTGAGTTTCTAAGCTTTCAGAGTAAGTCTTAACCTGTTGAAAAATGAACCAATCTGAAATTTCATTGCAATGCCATCACCCGGATTCAAACCGGGGTTGCTGCAGCCACAACGCAGAGTACTAACCACTATACGATCACGGCTGGCTACAAGAGGTGGATTTGTAAAGCCTACATAGGCTGGGAAAGTGATGTGCACAAGCTGGCTAAACACTGTTCATATTGTTCTCGATAATGAATAAAGTGAAGAAACAGTCGAGCTTTACATATTCAAAAAGTGCCCTTTTTCCGTGACATTGGAATATCTCAATTGCATCCTCCTCACATCATCTCTAATTCTCTAAACCGATTGGTGAGAAAACCTGAGTGCCCTCCACTCTGACCTTCTCCTCCAATGTGTACACTAAAATGCTTCGAAATGTTACTGCTGAGATTTGAACTCAGGATCTCCTGTTTACTAGACAGGCACTTTAACCAACTAAGCCACAGCACCCATTAGAGACATATATTTTGCAGATGTGAACACCCACACCTATTTCAATCAAACCAGTCTCATTAATTTAACCCACATCTCTGTCTAGCAAAATCACATCACAAAAGAGATGTCTTTTACTAATATTGGTCAATCGAGGACAGTACATTTTTCATTTGGGTCTCGAGATGAATAAACTCAAGAACCTCTGACATGGATTCTTAAACTATGATTTGGGACCCAAAGCAGTTATTAACATGTCATAGATGGGTCGTGAGATATGAGTAAACATTCAGAATCATACACTATTTCTTCATAATGTTGGTCGTTCGAGGACACTGCATTTCTCATTTGGCTCTCGAGCTTAAAAATGGTAAAAACCTCTGAAACAGGAGATTAATCCGTTTGTGTAAGTAATTAACCTGCGATATGCTGGGGAACTTTGTCAAAAGGCAGAGTTGCTAAGTTTCTAAGCTTTCAGAGTAAATCTTAACCTGTTCAAAAAAGAACCCATCTGAAATTTCATTGCAGTGCCGTGACCCGGATTCGAAACGGGGTTGCTGCGGCCACAACGCAGAGTACTAACCACTATACGATCACGGCTGGCTACAAGAGGTGGATTTGTAAAGCCTACATAGGCTGGGAAAGTGATGTGCACCCATTAGAGACATATATTTTGCAGATGTGAACACCCACACCTATTTCAATCAAACCAGTCTCATTAATTTAACCCACATCTCTGTCTAGCAAAATCACATCACAAAAGAGATGTCTTTTACTAATATTGGTCAATCGAGGACAGTACATTTTTCATTTGGGTCTCGAGATGAATAAACTCAAGAACCTCTGACATGGATTCTTAAACTATGATTTGGGACCCAAAGCAGTTATTAACATGTCATAGATGGGTCGTGAGATATGAGTAAACATTCAGAATCATACACTATTTCTTCATAATGTTGGTCGTTCGAGGACACTGCATTTCTCATTTGGCTCTCGAGCTTAAAAATGGTAAAAGCCTCTGAAACAGCAGATGAATCAGTTCGTGTAAGTAATTAACCTGCGATATGCTGGGGAACTTTGTCAAAAGGCAGAGTTGCTGAGTTTCTAAGCTTTCAGAGTAAGTCTTAACCTGTTGAAAAAAGAACCAATCTGAAATTTCATTGCAATGCCATCACCCGGATTCAAACCGGTGTTGCTGCAGCCACAACGCAGAGTACTAACCACTATACGATCACGGCTGGCTACAAGAGGTGGATTTGTAAAGCCTACATAGGCTGGGAAAGTGATGTGCACAAGCTGGCTAAACACTGTTCATATTGTTCTCGATAATGAATAAAGTGAAGAAACAGTCGAGCTTTACACATTCAAAAAGTGCCCTTTTTCCGTGACATTGGAATATCTCAATTGCATCCTCCTCACATCATCTCTAATTCTCTAAACCGATTGGTGAGAAAACCTGAGTGCCCTCCACTCTGACCTTCTCCTCCAATGTGTACACTAAAATGCTTCGAAATGGTACTGCTGAGATTTGAACTCAGGATCTCCTGTTTACTAGACAGGCAATTTAACCAACTAAGCCACAGCACCCATTAGAGACATATATTTTGCAGATGTGAACACCCACACCTATTTCAATCAAACCAGTCTCATTAATTTAACCCACATCTCTGTCTAGCAAAATCACATCACAAAAGAGATGTCTTTTACTAATATTGGTCAATCGAGGACAGTACATTTTTCATTTGGGTCTCGAGATGAATAAACTCAAGAACCTCTGACATGGATTCTTAAACTATGATTTGGGACCCAAAGCAGTTATTAACATGTCATAGATGGGTCGTGAGATATGAGTAAACATTCAGAATCATACACTATTTCTTCATAATGTTGGTCGTTCGAGGACACTGCATTTCTCATTTGGCTCTCGAGCTTAAAAATGGTAAAAACCTCTGAAACAGGAGATTAATCCGTTTGTGTAAGTAATTAACCTGCGATATGCTGGGGAACTTTGTCAAAAGGCAGAGTTGCTAAGTTTCTAAGCTTTCAGAGTAAATCTTAACCTGTTCAAAAAAGAACCCTTCTGAAATTTCATTGCAGTGCCGTGACCCGGATTCGAAACGGGGTTGCTGCGGCCACAACGCAGAGTACTAACCACTATACGATCACGGCTGGCTACAAGAGGTGGATTTGTAAAGCCTACATAGGCTGGGAAAGTGATGTGCACCCATTAGAGACATATATTTTGCAGATGTGAACACCCACACCTATTTCAATCAAACCAGTCTCATTAATTTAACCCACATCTCTGTCTAGCAAAATCACATCACAAAAGAGATGTCTTTTACTAATATTGGTCAATCGAGGACAGTACATTTTTCATTTGGGTCTCGAGATGAATAAACTCAAGAACCTCTGACATGGATTCTTAAACTATGATTTGGGACCCAAAGCAGTTATTAACATGTCATAGATGGGTCGTGAGATATGAGTAAACATTCAGAATCATACACTATTTCTTCATAATGTTGGTCGTTCGAGGACACTGCATTTCTCATTTGGCTCTCGAGCTTAAAAATGGTAAAAACCTCTGAAACAGCAGATGAATCAGTTCGGGTAAGTAATTAACCTGCGATATGCTGGGGAACTTTGTCAAAAGGCAGAGTTGCTGAGTTTCTAAGCTTTCAGAGTAAGTCTTAACCTGTTGAAAAATGAACCAATCTGAAATTTCATTGCAATGCCATCACCCGGATTCAAACCGGGGTTGCTGCAGACAAAACGCAGAGTACTAACCACTATACGATCACGGCTGGCTACAAGAGGTGGATTTGTAAAGCCTACATAGGCTGGGAAAGTGATGTGCACAAGCTGGCTAAACACTGTTCATATTGTTCTCGATAATGAATAAAGTGAAGAAACAGTCGAGCTTTACACATTCAAAAAGTGCCCTTTTTCCGTGACATTGGAATATCTCAATTGCATCCTCCTCACATCATCTCTAATTCTCTAAACCGATTGGTGAGAAAACCTGAGTGCCCTCCACTCTGACCTTCTCCTCCAATGTGTACAATAAAATGCTTGAAAAGGTACTGCTGAGATTTGAACTCGGGATCTCCTGTTTACTAGACAGGCACTTTAAACAACTAAGCCAGAGGACCCATGAGAGACATATATTTTTCAGATGTGAACACCCACACCTATTTCAATCAACCCAGTCTCATTAATTTAACCCACATCTCTGTCTAGCAAAATCACATCACAAAAGAGATGTCTTTTACTATTATTGGTCAATCGAGGACAGTACATTTTTCATTTGGGTCTCGAGATGAATAAACTCAAGAACCTCTGACATGGATTCTTAAACTATGATTTGGGATCCAAATCAGTTATTAACATGTCATAGATGGGTCGCGAGATATGAGTAAACATTCAGAATCATACACTATTTCTTCATAATGTTGGTCGTTCGAGGACACTGCATTTCTCATTTGGCTCTCGAGCTTAAAAATGGTAAAAACCTCTGAAACAGCAGATTAATCAGTTTGTGCAAGTAATTAACCTGCGATATGCTGGGGAACTTTGTCAAAAGGCAGAGTTGCTGAGTTTCGAAGTTTTCAGAGTAAGTCTTAACCTGTTGAAAAAAGAACCCTTCTGAAATTTCATTGCAGTGACGTGACCCGGATTCGAACTGGGGTTGCTGCTGCCACAACGCAGAGTAGTAACCACTATACGATCACGGCTGGCTACAAGAGGTGTATTTGTAAAGCCTACATAGGCTGGGAAAGTGATGTGCACAAGCTGGATAAACACTTTTCATATTGTTCTCGACAATGAATAAAGTGAAGAAACAGTCAAGCTTTACACATTCAAAAAGTGACCTTTTTCCGTGACATTGTAATATCTCAATTGCATCCTCCTCACATCATCTCTAATTCTCTAAACCGATTGGTGAGAAATCCTGAGTGCCCTCCACTCTGACCTTCTCTTCCAATGTGTACAATAAAATGCTTGAAAAGGTACTGCTGAGATTTGAAATCAGGATCTCCTGTTTACTAGACAGGCATTTTAACCAACTAAGCCACAGCACCCATGAGAGAGATATGTTTTGCAGATGTGAACACCCACACCTATTTCATTCAACCCAGTCTCATTAATTTAACCCACATCTCTGTCTAGCAAAATCACATCACAAAAGAGATGTCTTTTACTATTATTGGTCAATCGAGGACAGTACATTTTTCATTTGGGTCTCGAGATGAATAAACTCAAGAACCTCTGACATGGATTCTTAAACTATGATTTGGGATCCAAATCAGTTATTAACATGTCATAGATGGGTCGCGAGATATGAGTAAACATTCAGAATCATACACTATTTCTTCATAATGTTGGTCGTTCGAGGACACTGCATTTCTCATTTGGCTCTCGAGCTTAAAAATGGTAAAAACCTCTGAAACAGCAGATTAATCAGTTTGTGCAAGTAATTAACCTGCGATATGCTGGGGAACTTTGTCAAAAGGCAGAGTTGCTGAGTTTCGAAGTTTTCAGAGTAAGTCTTAACCTGTTGAAAAAAGAACCCTTCTGAAATTTCATTGCAGTGACGTGACCCGGATTCGAACTGGGGTTGCTGCTGCCACAACGCAGAGTAGTAACCACTATACGATCACGGCTGGCTACAAGAGGTGTATTTGTAAAGCCTACATAGGCTGGGAAAGTGATGTGCACAAGCTGGCTAAACACTTTTCATATTGTTCTCGACAATGAATAAAGTGAAGAAACAGTCAAGCTTTACACATTCAAAAAGTGACCTTTTTCCGTGACATTGTAATATCTCAATTGCATCCTCCTCACATCATCTCTAATTCTCTAAACCGATTGGTGAGAAAACCTGAGTGCCCTCCACTCTGACCTTCTCTTCCAATGTGTACAATAAAATGCTTGAAAAGGTACTGCTGAGATTTGAACTCAGGATCTCCTGTTTACTAGACAGGCACGTTAACCAACTAAGCCACAGCACCCATGAGAGAGATATGTTTTGCAGATGTGAACACCCACACCTATTTCAATCAACCCAGTCTCATTAATTTAACCCACATCTCTGTCTAGCAAAATCACATCACAAAAGAGATGTCTTTTACTATTATTGGTCAATCGAGGACAGTACATTTTTCATTTGGGTCTCGAGATGAATAAACTCAAGAACCTCTGACATGGATTCTTAAACTATGATTTGGGATCCAAATCAGTTATTAACATGTCATAGATGGGTCGCGAGATATGAGTAAACATTCAGAATCATACACTATTTCTTCATAATGTTGGTCGTTCGAGGACACTGCATTTCTCATTTGGCTCTCGAGCTTAAAAATGGTAAAAACCTCTGAAACAGCAGATTAATCAGTTTGTGCAAGTAATTAACCTGCGATATGCTGGGGAACTTTGTCAAAAGGCAGAGTTGCTGAGTTTCGAAGTTTTCAGAGTAAGTCTTAACCTGTTGAAAAAAGAGCCCTTCTGAAATTTCATTGCAATGCCGTGACCCGGATTCGAACCGGGGTTGCTGCGGCCACAACGCAGAGTACTAACCACTATACGATCACAGCTGGCTACAAGAGGTGGATTTGTAAAGCCTACATAGGCTGGGAAAGTGATGTGCACAAGCTGGCTAAACACTTTTCATATTGTTCTCGATAATGAATAAATTGAAGAAACAGTCGAGCTTTACACATTCAAAAAGTGACCTTTTTCCGTGACATTGGAATATCTCAATTGCATCCTCCTCACATCATCTCTAATTCTCTAAACCGATTGGTGAGAAAACCTGAGTGCCCTCCACTCTGACCTTCTCCTCCAATGTGTACAATAAAATGCTTGAAAAGATACTTCTGAGATTTGAACTCAGGATCTCCTGTTTAATAGAAAGGCCCTTTAACCAACTAAGCCACAGCACCTACAAGAGACATATATTTTGCAGATGTGAACACCCATACCTATTTCAATCAAACCAGTCTCATTAATTTAACCCACATCTCTGTCTAGCAAAATCACATCACAAAAGAGATGTCTTTTACTATTATTGGTCAATCGAGGACAGTACATTTTTCATTTGGGTCTCGAGATGAATAAACTCAAGAACATCTGACATGGATTCTTAAACTATGATTTGGGACCCAAATCAGTTATTAACATGTCATAGATGGGTCGCGAGATATGAGTAAACATTCAGAATCATACACTATTTCTTCATAATGTTGGTCGTTCGAGGACACTGCATTTCTCATTTGGCTCTTGAGCTTAAAAATGGTAAAAACCTCTGAAACAGCAGATTAATCAGTTCGTGTAAGTAATTAACCTGCGATATGCTGGGGAACTTTGTCAAAAGGCAGAGTTGCTGAGTTTCTAAGCTTTCAGAGTAAGTCTTAACCTGTTAAAAAAAGAACCCTTCTGAAATTTCATTGCAATGCCATCACCCGGATTCAAACCGGGGTTGCTGCAGACAAAACGCAGAGTACTAACCACTATACGATCACGGCTGGCTACAAGAGGTGGATTTGTAAAGCCTACATAGGCTGGGAAAGTGATGTGCACAAGCTGGCTAAACACTGTTCATATTGTTCTCGATAATGAATAAAGTGAAGAAACAGTCGAGCTTTACACAGTCAAAAAGTGACCTTTTTCCGTGACATTGGAATATCTCAATTGCATCCTTCTCACATCATCTCTAATTCTCTAAACCGATTGGTGAGAAAACCTGAGTGCCCTCCACTCTGACCTTCTCCTCCAATGTGTACAATAAAATGCTTGAAATGGTAGTGCTGAGATTTGAACTCAGGATCTCCTGTTTACTAGACAGGAACTTTAACCAACTAAGCCACAGCACCCATGAGAGACATATATTTTGCAGATGTGAACACCCACACCTATTTCAATCAAACCAGTCTCATTACTTTAACCCACATCTCTGTCTAGCAAAATCACATCACAAAAGAGATGTCTTTTACTAATATTGGTCAATCGAGGACAGTACATTTTTCATTTGGGTCTCGAGATGAATAAACTCAAGAACCTCTGACATGGATTCTTAAACTATGATTTGTGACCCAAAGCAGTTATTAACATGTCATAGATGGGTCGTGAGATATGAGTAAACATTCAGAATCATACACTATTTCTTCATATTGTTGGTCGTTCGAGGACACTGCATTTCTCATTTGGCCCTCAAGCTTAAAAATGGTAAAAACCTCTGAAACAGGAGATTAATCAGTTTGTGTAAGTAATTAACCTGCGATATGCTGGGGAACTTTGTCAAAAGGCAGAGTTGCTAAGTTTCTAAGCTTTCAGAGTAAATCTTAACCTGTTCAAAAAAGAACCTATCTGAAATTTCATTGCAGTGCCGTGAACCGGATTCGAAACGGGGTTGCTGCGGCCACAACGCAGAGTACTAACCACTATACGATCACGGCTGGCTACAAGAGGTGGATTTGTAAAGCCTACATAGGCTGGGAAAGTGATGTGCACCCATTAGAGACATATATTTTGCAGATGTGAACACCCACACCTATTTCAATCAAACCAGTCTCATTAATTTAACCCACATCTCTGTCTAGCAAAATCACATCACAAAAGAGATGTCTTTTACTAATATTGGTCAATCGAGGACAGTACATTTTTCATTTGGGTCTCGAGATGAATAAACTCAAGAACCTCTGACATGGATTCTTAAACTATGATTTGGGACCCAAAGCAGTTATTAACATGTCATAGATGGGTCGTGAGATATGAGTAAACATTCAGAATCATACACTATTTCTTCATAATGTTGGTCGTTCGAGGACACTGCATTTCTCATTTGGCTCTCGAGCTTAAAAATGGTAAAAGCCTCTGAAACAGCAGATGAATCAGTTCGTGTAAGTAATTAACCTGCGATATGCTGGGGAACTTTGTCAAAAGGCAGAGTTGCTGAGTTTCTAAGCTTTCAGAGTAAGTCTTAACCTGTTGAAAAATGAACCAATCTGAAATTTCATTGCAATGCCATCACCCGGATTCAAACCGGGGTTGCTGCAGCCACAACGCAGAGTACTAACCACTATACGATCACGGCTGGCTACAAGAGGTGGATTTGTAAAGCCTACATAGGCTGGGAAAGTGATGTGCACAAGCTGGCTAAACACTGTTCATATTGTTCTCGATAATGAATAAAGTGAAGAAACAGTCGAGCTTTACATATTCAAAAAGTGCCCTTTTTCCGTGACATTGGAATATCTCAATTGCATCCTCCTCACATCATCTCTAATTCTCTAAACCGATTGGTGAGAAAACCTGAGTGCCCTCCACTCTGACCTTCTCCTCCAATGTGTACACTAAAATGCTTCGAAATGTTACTGCTGAGATTTGAACTCAGGATCTCCTGTTTACTAGACAGGCACTTTAACCAACTAAGCCACAGCACCCATTAGAGACATATATTTTGCAGATGTGAACACCCACACCTATTTCAATCAAACCAGTCTCATTAATTTAACCCACATCTCTGTCTAGCAAAATCACATCACAAAAGAGATGTCTTTTACTAATATTGGTCAATCGAGGACAGTACATTTTTCATTTGGGTCTCGAGATGAATAAACTCAAGAACCTCTGACATGGATTCTTAAACTATGATTTGGGACCCAAAGCAGTTATTAACATGTCATAGATGGGTCGTGAGATATGAGTAAACATTCAGAATCATACACTATTTCTTCATAATGTTGGTCGTTCGAGGACACTGCATTTCTCATTTGGCTCTCGAGCTTAAAAATGGTAAAAACCTCTGAAACAGGAGATTAATCCGTTTGTGTAAGTAATTAACCTGCGATATGCTGGGGAACTTTGTCAAAAGGCAGAGTTGCTAAGTTTCTAAGCTTTCAGAGTAAATCTTAACCTGTTCAAAAAAGAACCCATCTGAAATTTCATTGCAGTGCCGTGACCCGGATTCGAAACGGGGTTGCTGCGGCCACAACGCAGAGTACTAACCACTATACGATCACGGCTGGCTACAAGAGGTGGATTTGTAAAGCCTACATAGGCTGGGAAAGTGATGTGCACCCATTAGAGACATATATTTTGCAGATGTGAACACCCACACCTATTTCAATCAAACCAGTCTCATTAATTTAACCCACATCTCTGTCTAGCAAAATCACATCACAAAAGAGATGTCTTTTACTAATATTGGTCAATCGAGGACAGTACATTTTTCATTTGGGTCTCGAGATGAATAAACTCAAGAACCTCTGACATGGATTCTTAAACTATGATTTGGGACCCAAAGCAGTTATTAACATGTCATAGATGGGTCGTGAGATATGAGTAAACATTCAGAATCATACACTATTTCTTCATAATGTTGGTCGTTCGAGGACACTGCATTTCTCATTTGGCTCTCGAGCTTAAAAATGGTAAAAGCCTCTGAAACAGCAGATGAATCAGTTCGTGTAAGTAATTAACCTGCGATATGCTGGGGAACTTTGTCAAAAGGCAGAGTTGCTGAGTTTCTAAGCTTTCAGAGTAAGTCTTAACCTGTTGAAAAAAGAACCAATCTGAAATTTCATTGCAATGCCATCACCCGGATTCAAACCGGTGTTGCTGCAGCCACAACGCAGAGTACTAACCACTATACGATCACGGCTGGCTACAAGAGGTGGATTTGTAAAGCCTACATAGGCTGGGAAAGTGATGTGCACAAGCTGGCTAAACACTGTTCATATTGTTCTCGATAATGAATAAAGTGAAGAAACAGTCGAGCTTTACACATTCAAAAAGTGCCCTTTTTCCGTGACATTGGAATATCTCAATTGCATCCTCCTCACATCATCTCTAATTCTCTAAACCGATTGGTGAGAAAACCTGAGTGCCCTCCACTCTGACCTTCTCCTCCAATGTGTACACTAAAATGCTTCGAAATGGTACTGCTGAGATTTGAACTCAGGATCTCCTGTTTACTAGACAGGCAATTTAACCAACTAAGCCACAGCACCCATTAGAGACATATATTTTGCAGATGTGAACACCCACACCTATTTCAATCAAACCAGTCTCATTAATTTAACCCACATCTCTGTCTAGCAAAATCACATCACAAAAGAGATGTCTTTTACTAATATTGGTCAATCGAGGACAGTACATTTTTCATTTGGGTCTCGAGATGAATAAACTCAAGAACCTCTGACATGGATTCTTAAACTATGATTTGGGACCCAAAGCAGTTATTAACATGTCATAGATGGGTCGTGAGATATGAGTAAACATTCAGAATCATACACTATTTCTTCATAATGTTGGTCGTTCGAGGACACTGCATTTCTCATTTGGCTCTCGAGCTTAAAAATGGTAAAAACCTCTGAAACAGGAGATTAATCCGTTTGTGTAAGTAATTAACCTGCGATATGCTGGGGAACTTTGTCAAAAGGCAGAGTTGCTAAGTTTCTAAGCTTTCAGAGTAAATCTTAACCTGTTCAAAAAAGAACCCATCTGAAATTTCATTGCAGTGCCGTGACCCGGATTCGAAACGGGGTTTCTGCGGCCACAACGCAGAGTACTAACCACTATACGATCACGGCTGGCTACAAGAGGTGGATTTGTAAAGCCTACATAGGCTGGGAAAGTGATGTGCACCCATTAGAGACATATATTTTGCAGATGTGAACACCCACACCTATTTCAATCAAACCAGTCTCATTAATTTAACCCACATCTCTGTCTAGCAAAATCACATCACAAAAGAGATGTCTTTTACTAATATTGGTCAATCGAGGACAGTACATTTTTCATTTGGGTCTCGAGATGAATAAACTCAAGAACCTCTGACATGGATTCTTAAACTATGATTTGGGACCCAAAGCAGTTATTAACATGTCATAGATGGGTCGTGAGATATGAGTAAACATTCAGAATCATACACTATTTCTTCATAATGTTGGTCGTTCGAGGACACTGCATTTCTCATTTGGCTCTCGAGCTTAAAAATGGTAAAAACCTCTGAAACAGCAGATGAATCAGTTCGGGTAAGTAATTAACCTGCGATATGCTGGGGAACTTTGTCAAAAGGCAGAGTTGCTGAGTTTCTAAGCTTTCAGAGTAAGTCTTAACCTGTTGAAAAATGAACCAATCTGAATTTCATTGCAATGCCATCACCCGGATTCAAACCGGGGTTGCTGCAGACAAAACGCAGAGTACTAACCACTATACGATCACGGCTGGCTACAAGAGGTGGATTTGTAAAGCCTACATAGGCTGGGAAAGTGATGTGCACAAGCTGGCTAAACACTGTTCATATTGTTCTCGATAATGAATAAAGTGAAGAAACAGTCGAGCTTTACACATTCAAAAAGTGCCCTTTTTCCGTGACATTGGAATATCTCAATTGCATCCTCCTCACATCATCTCTAATTCTCTAAACCGATTGGTGAGAAAACCTGAGTGCCCTCCACTCTGACCTTCTCCTCCAATGTGTACAATAAAATGCTTGAAAAGGTACTGCTGAGATTTGAACTCGGGATCTCCTGTTTACTAGACAGGCACTTTAAACAACTAAGCCAGAGGACCCATGAGAGACATATATTTTTCAGATGTGAACACCCACACCTATTTCAATCAACCCAGTCTCATTAATTTAACCCACATCTCTGTCTAGCAAAATCACATCACAAAAGAGATGTCTTTTACTATTATTGGTCAATCGAGGACAGTACATTTTTCATTTGGGTCTCGAGATGAATAAACTCAAGAACCTCTGACATGGATTCTTAAACTATGATTTGGGATCCAAATCAGTTATTAACATGTCATAGATGGGTCGCGAGATATGAGTAAACATTCAGAATCATACACTATTTCTTCATAATGTTGGTCGTTCGAGGACACTGCATTTCTCATTTGGCTCTCGAGCTTAAAAATGGTAAAAACCTCTGAAACAGCAGATTAATCAGTTTGTGCAAGTAATTAACCTGCGATATGCTGGGGAACTTTGTCAAAAGGCAGAGTTGCTGAGTTTCGAAGTTTTCAGAGTAAGTCTTAACCTGTTGAAAAAAGAACCCTTCTGAAATTTCATTGCAGTGACGTGACCCGGATTCGAACTGGGGTTGCTGCTGCCACAACGCAGAGTAGTAACCACTATACGATCACGGCTGGCTACAAGAGGTGTATTTGTAAAGCCTACATAGGCTGGGAAAGTGATGTGCACAAGCTGGCTAAACACTTTTCATATTGTTCTCGACAATGAATAAAGTGAAGAAACAGTCAAGCTTTACACATTCAAAAAGTGACCTTTTTCCGTGACATTGTAATATCTCAATTGCATCCTCCTCACATCATCTCTAATTCTCTAAACCGATTGGTGAGAAATCCTGAGTGCCCTCCACTCTGACCTTCTCTTCCAATGTGTACAATAAAATGCTTGAAAAGGTACTGCTGAGATTTGAAATCAGGATCTCCTGTTTACTAGACAGGCATTTTAACCAACTAAGCCACAGCACCCATGAGAGAGATATGTTTTGCAGATGTGAACACCCACACCTATTTCAATTCAACCCAGTCTCATTAATTTAACCCACATCTCTGTCTAGCAAAATCACATCACAAAAGAGATGTCTTTTACTATTATTGGTCAATCGAGGACAGTACATTTTTCATTTGGGTCTCGAGATGAATAAACTCAAGAACCTCTGACATGGATTCTTAAACTATGATTTGGGATCCAAATCAGTTATTAACATGTCATAGATGGGTCGCGAGATATGAGTAAACATTCAGAATCATACACTATTTCTTCATAATGTTGGTCGTTCGAGGACACTGCATTTCTCATTTGGCTCTCGAGCTTAAAAATGGTAAAAACCTCTGAAACAGCAGATTAATCAGTTTGTGCAAGTAATTACCTGCGATATGCTGGGGAACTTTGTCAAAAGGCAGAGTTGCTGAGTTTCGAAGTTTTCAGAGTAAGTCTTAACCTGTTGAAAAAAGAACCCTTCTGAAATTTCATTGCAGTGACGTGACCCGGATTCGAACTGGGGTTGCTGCTGCCACAACGCAGAGTAGTAACCACTATACGATCACGGCTGGCTACAAGAGGTGTATTTGTAAAGCCTACATAAGCTGGGAAAGTGATGTGCACAAGCTGGCTAAACACTTTTCATATTGTTCTCGACAATGAATAAAGTGAAGAAACAGTCAAGCTTTACACATTCAAAAAGTGACCTTTTTCCGTGACATTGTAATATCTCAATTGCATCCTCCTCACATCATCTCTAATTCTCTAAACCGATTGGTGAGAAAACCTGAGTGCCCTCCACTCTGACCTTCTCTTCCAATGTGTACAATAAAATGCTTGAAAAGGTACTGCTGAGATTTGAACTCAGGATCTCCTGTTTACTAGACAGGCACGTTAACCAACTAAGCCACAGCACCCATGAGAGAGATATGTTTTGCAGATGTGAACACCCACACCTATTTCAATCAACCCAGTCTCATTAATTTAACCCACATCTCTGTCTAGCAAAATCACATCACAAAAGAGATGTCTTTTACTATTATTGGTCAATCGAGGACAGTACATTTTTCATTTGGGTCTCGAGATGAATAAACTCAAGAACCTCTGACATGGATTCTTAAACTATGATTTGGGATCCAAATCAGTTATTAACATGTCATAGATGGGTCGCGAGATATGAGTAAACATTCAGAATCATACACTATTTCTTCATAATGTTGGTCGTTCGAGGACACTGCATTTCTCATTTGGCTCTCGAGCTTAAAAATGGTAAAAACCTCTGAAACAGCAGATTAATCAGTTTGTGCAAGTAATTAACCTGCGATATGCTGGGGAACTTTGTCAAAAGGCAGAGTTGCTGAGTTTCGAAGTTTTCAGAGTAAGTCTTAACCTGTTGAAAAAAGAGCCCTTCTGAAATTTCATTGCAATGCCGTGACCCGGATTCGAACCGGGGTTGCTGCGGCCACAACGCAGAGTACTAACCACTATACGATCACAGCTGGCTACAAGAGGTGGATTTGTAAAGCCTACATAGGCTGGGAAAGTGATGTGCACAAGCTGGCTAAACACTTTTCATATTGTTCTCGATAATGAATAAAGTGAAGAAACAGTCGAGCTTTACACATTCAAAAAGTGACCTTTTTCCGTGACATTGGAATATCTCAATTGCATCCTCCTCACATCATCTCTAATTCTCTAAAACCGATTGGTGAGAAAACCTGAGTGCCCTCCACTCTGACCTTCTCCTCCAATGTGTACAATAAAATGCTTGAAAAGATACTTCTGAGATTTGAACTCAGGATCTCCTGTTTAATAGAAAGGCCCTTTAACCAACTAAGCCACAGCACCCACAAGAGACATATATTTTGCAGATGTGAACACCCATACCTATTTCAATCAAACCAGTCTCATTAATTTAACCCACATCTCTGTCTAGCAAAATCACATCACAAAAGAGATGTCTTTTACTATTATTGGTCAATCGAGGACAGTACATTTTTCATTTGGGTCTCGAGATGAATAAACTCAAGAACATCTGACATGGATTCTTAAACTATGATTTGGGACCCAAATCAGTTATTAACATGTCATAGATGGGTCGCGAGATATGAGTAAACATTCAGAATCATACACTATTTCTTCATAATGTTGGTCGTTCGAGGACACTGCATTTCTCATTTGGCTCTTGAGCTTAAAAATGGTAAAAACCTCTGAAACAGCAGATTATCAGTTCGTGTAAGTAATTAACCTGCGATATGCTGGGGAACTTTGTCAAAAGGCAGAGTTGCTGAGTTTCTAAGCTTTCAGAGTAAATCTTAACCTGTTCAAAAAGAACCCTTCTGAAATTTCATTGCAATGCCTTGACCCGGATTCGAACCGGGGTTGCTGGGGCCACAACGCAGAGTAGTAACCACTATACGATACGGCTGGCTACTAGAGGTGGATTTGTAAAGCATAAATAGGCTGGGAAAGTGATGTGCACAAAATGGCTAACACACTTTTCATATTGTTCTCGATAATGAATAAAGTGAAGAAACAGTCGAGCTTTACACATTCAAAAAGTTACCTTTTTCCGTGACATTGGAATATCTCAATTGCATCCTCCTCACATCATCTCTAATTCTCTAACCGATTGGTGAGAAAACCTGAGTGCCCTCCACTCTGACCTTCTCCTCCAATGTGTACAATAAAATGCTTGAAAAGGTACTGCTGAGATTTGAACTCAGGATCTCCTGTTTACTAGACAGGCACTTTAACCAACTAAGCCAGAGGACCCATGAGAGACATATATTTTTCAGATGTGAACACCCACACCTATTTCAATCAACCCAGTCTCATTAATTTAACCCACATCTCTGTCTAGCAAAATCACATCACAAAAGAGATGTCTTTTACTATTATTGGTCAATCGAGGACAGTACATTTTTCATTTGGGTCTCGAGATGAATAAACTCAAGAACCTCTGACATGGATTCTTAAACTATGATTTGGGACCCAAATCAGTTATTAACATGTCATAGATGGGTCGCGAGATATGAGTAAACATTCAGAATCATACACTATTTCTTCATAATGTGGTCGTTCGAGGACACTGCATTTCTCATTTGGCTCTCGAGCTTAAAAATGGTAAAAACCTCTGAAACAGCAGATGAATCAGTTCGTGTAAGTAATTAACCTGCGATATGCTGGGGAACTTTGTCAAAAGGCAGAGTTGCTGAGTTTCTAAGCTTCAGAGTAAGTCTTAACCTGTTGAAAAAAGAACCCTTCTGAAATTTCATTGCAATTGCCGTCATCCGGATTGCAAACCGGGTTGCTGCAGGCCACAACGCAGAGTACTAACCACTATACGATCACAGCTGGCTACAAGAGGTGGATTTGTAAAGCTTACATAGGCTGGGAAAGTGATGTGCACAAGCTGGCTAAACACTTTTCATATTGTTCTCGATAATGAATAAAGTGAAGAAACAGTCGAGCTTTACACATTCAAAAAGTGACCTTTTTCCGTGACATTGGAATATCTCAATTGCATCCTCCTCACATTCATCTCTAATTCTCTAAACCGATTGGTGAGAAAACCTGAGTGCCCTCCACTCTGACCTTCTCCTCCAATGTGTACAATAAAATGCTTGGAAATGGTACTGCTGAGATTTGAACTCAGGATCTCCTGTTTTACTAGACAGGCACTTAACCAACTAAGCCACAGCACCCATGAGAGAGATAGTTTTGCAGATGTGAACACCCACACCTATTTCAATCAACCCAGTCTCATTAATTTAACCCACATCTCTGTCTAGCAAAATCACATCACAAAAGAGATGTCTTTTACTATTATTGGTCAATCGAGGACAGTACATTTTTCATTGGGTCTCGAGATGAATAAACTCAAGAACCTCTGACATGGATTCTTAACTATGATTTGGGATCCCAAAGCAGTTATTAACATGTCATAGATGGGTCGCGAGATATGAGTAAACATTCAGAATCATACACTATTTCTTCATAATGTTGGTCGTTCGAGGACACTGCAATTCTCATTTGGCTCTCGAGCTTAAAAATGGTAAAAACCTCTGAAACAGCAGATGAATCAGTTGTGTAAGTAATTAACCTACGATATGCTGAGGAACTTTGTCAAAAGGCAGAGTTGCTGAGGTTCCTAGCTTTCAGTGTAAGTCTTAATCTGTTAAAAAAAAAAATCTGAAATTACATTGCTGTGCCGTGACCCAGATTCAAAACAGGGTTGCTGCGGCCGCAACGCAGAGTACTAACCACTATATGATCACGGCTGGCTACAGAACGTGGCACTTTAACAAACTAAGCCACAGCGTTGTAAAGCCTACATAGGCTGTGAAAGTGATGTGCACAAGCTGGCTAAACACTTTTCATATTGTTCTCGATAATGAATAAAGTGAAGAAACAGTCGAGCTTTATCCATTCAAAAAGTGCCCTTTTTCGTGACATTGGAATATCTCAATTGCATCCTCCTCACATCATCTCTAATTCTCTAAACCGATTGGTGAGAAAACATGAGTGCCCTCCACTCTGACCTTGTCCTCGAATGTGTACAATAAAATGCTTCAAAAGGTACTGTTGAGATTTGAACTCAGGATCTCCTGTTTACAAGAAAGGGACTTTAACCAAACAAAGCCACAGCACCCATGAAAGAGATATATTTTGCAGATGTGAACACCCACACCTATTTCAATCAAACCAGTCTCATTATTTAACCCACATCTCTGTCTAGCAAAATCACATCACAAAAGAGATGTCTTTCACTATTATTGGTCAATCGAGGACAGTAAAATTTTTCATTTGGGTCTCGAGATGAATAAACTCAAGAACCTAGACAGGATTCTTAATGCATGAGAACTTGCTCAAATTCTTTTAAACAAAGAAAGATGGCTTCATTTACTTTGAGTTTCTGAGTCCTTAGTGGTGAATTTCCACCTCAATTCTGGCATCACAAACTTATGGTTGATTTCTCATGGTGTCCAACAGTGAAGGTCTGGCTGGGAACACCAGTGGGGTTTCTTTCACCCTGATTTTAACAAAAAAACAATCATTTTCATATACCATCTATTGTCATTGTCACCACCATTGTGGATGACGAAATCTATTGTCCCCAAGTCCATTTATTGCATGTTAATGTTCTCCATAATGAGATGACAACGGAATTTTGTCTGCTGCCTTAGATTACCTAAACTAACCCATACCCCTGCACATGACTCTGTACCAGTGCCCGTGACCTTTTATATAGCCTCATTATTATTTTAATGTGTACTATTTTCCTTTTTTGTTTTGCTAATTTGTTTACTTTAAAACTCGCTATGCTGGAGAATCAGTCATAAGTATTCACAGTAAGGTGCAGTACCTGTTGTATTCAGCAAATGTGACAAATATATTTTATTTTATTTATTTGAACATCAAAGAGAACATCCTGTTGGACACTACACACTTTTAAAATTCTAACATTGCTGAGCCTCTCATATTAAACAATCTTTCCTGAATTTGTGTGTCGCCAATGTAGCGGTTCTAAACGACGTGACAGACTACAATGTGATTAGATTTACCTTAGCTGCGAGCTGTAGCTCAAACAGACTCCCAACGTACAGACTTGCCATACACGAGTTGAAATATCTAGCCAACATTTTGAATTGTATAACATTGCTTTGAACTTCAGAGCTTCAATGCCATATAACTCTCCTTCCATGGCCTCCAACTGCTCTTAATGCAAGAAAAACTAAATATATGATCATCAACCGATCGCTGCCTCAAATACATAGGTGTCTGGTTAGATTGTTACTCTCTTTCCAGACTCACATTAAACATCTCCAATCCAAATGAAGGTAGAATCTTTCACTCATGTGCCAAACATCCCTCATAAAACTGACTATCCTACCATTCTCTGACATATAATTTACAAAATGGCCTACAACACTCTACTCAGCAAATTGGATGTAGTCTATCACAGTGCCCATCTGTTTTGTCACTGAAGCCCCATATATTATCCACACTGCGACCTGTATGCTCTCGTTGGCTGACCGTCGCTACATATTCGTCGCCAAACGCACTGGCTCCAGGTCCTATAAGTCTTTGCTAGGTAAAGCCCCCGCCTTATCTCAATGTCTGGAACGAATTGCAAGAATTACTG
>NW_022263046.1:0-89749 GCF_002021735.2 Oncorhynchus kisutch
TGTTATGGCGTGAATTTGAACGTGTTTGGCTCCTATTTAAGATGACTCTGATGTTTTTCGTACGATGTTACCCAATGATTAATGAAAACTTGCTCGGTAGGTCTATATGTCCTCATTGTGGTTTTACAGATGTGTTTAATACGTCTTATTTACACACTTTATTTTCAATATTACGAATTGATGTTTGTATTTCGTAGCACGTATTATATTTCCTTCGCTCCAACCCCTTTCGATGCGTGGAACGGATGTGGGCGGGGCTAGGTCTACACAAGGGTGCTAATTAAAATGTTAAAAAACTCACGAAAGCCATGAGACCGATATTTAAAGCTTATTAAAGATCAGTGATACTATCCTTCCTTTTCCCTAGAATTTCTGTGAGTGTAATATTTACTGTAAAGTTTAATTGTTTATTTCCCTTTGGTATATTATCTACCTCACTTGCTTTGGCAATGTTAACATATGTTTTCCATGCCAATAAAGCCCCTTGAATTGATTTGAATTGAATTGAGAGAGAGAGAGAGAGAGAGAGAGAGCGAGAGAGAGAGAGAGAGAGAGAGAGAGTGAAAGAAACAGTGAAAGACAGAAAGAGAGGGTAAGGAGAGGAGAAAGACAGAAAGAGAGAGTAGGAGTTGGAGAAAGACAGAAAGAGAGAGTAAGGAGTGGAGAAAGACAGAAAGAGAGAGTAGGAGTGGAGAAAGACAGAAAGAGAGAGAGTAAGGAGTGGAGAAAGAGAGAGTAAGGAGTGAAGAAAGACAGAAAGAGAGAGTAAGGAGTGGAGAAGACAGTAAGGAGAGGAGAAAGACAGAAATGAGAGATTAAGGAGTGGAGAAAGAGAGTAAGGAGTGGAGAAAGACAGAAAGAGAGAGTAGGGTGGAGAAAAGAGAGTAAGGAGTGGAGAAAGACAGAAAGAGAGATTAAGGAGTGGAGAAAGAGAGTAAGGAGTGGAGAAAGACAGAAAGAGAGAATAAGGAGTGGAGAAAGAGAGAGTAAGGAGAGGAGAAAGACAGAAAGAGAGAGTAAGGAGTGTAATATTACTGTAAAGTTTAATTGTTTATTTCCCTTTTGTATTTATCTACCTCACTTGCTTTGGCAATGTTAACATATGTTTCCCATGCCAATAAAGCCCCTTGAATTGATTTGAATTGAATTGAGAGAGAGAGAGAGAGAGAGAGAGAGAGAGAGAGCGAGAGGAGAGAGAGAAGAGAGTGAAAGAAACAATGAAAGACAGAAAGAGAGAGTAAGGAGTGGAGAAAGACAGAAGAGAGATTAAGGAGTGGAGAAAGAAGAGTAAGGAGTGGAGAAAGAGAGTAAGGAGTGGAGAAAGAAGAGAGAGTAAGGAGTGGAGAAGAAAGAGAGAGTAAGGAGTGGAGAAAGAGAGAGTAAGGAGTGGAGAAAGATAGAAAGAGAGAGTAAGGAGTGGAGAAAGAGGAGTAAGGAGAGGAGAAGACCAGAAAGAGGAGTAAGGAGTGGAGAAAGACAGAAAGAGAGAGTAAGGAAGTGGAGAAGAAGAGTAAGGAGTGGAGAATTACAGAAAGAGAGAGTAAGGAGAGGAGAAAGACAGAGAGAGAGTAAGCGTGGAGAAGACAGAAAGAGATAGTAAGGATTGGAGAAAGACAGAAAGAGAGAGTAAGGAGTGGAGAAAGACAGAAAGAGAGAGTAAGGAGTGGAGAAAGACAGAAAGAGATAGTAAGGATTGGAGAAAAGAGAGAGTAAGGAGTGGAGAAAGAGAGAGTAAGGAGAGGAGAAAGACAGAAAGAGAGAGTAAGGAGTGGAGAAAGGACAGAAAAGAGAGAGTAAGGAGTGGAGAAAGAGAGAGTAAGGAGTGGAGAAAGACAGAAAGAGAGAGTAAGGAGAGGAGAAAGACAGAGAGAGAGTAAGGCGTGGAGAAGACAGAAGAGAGAGTAAGGAGTGGAGAAAGACAGAAAGAGAGAGTAGTAAAGTAAAACAAAATCTCCTGGCCAGTACGGGTATCGAACACGCGACCTTCGCGTTATTGGCACGACGCTCTAACCAACTGAGCTAACCGGCCTTAGATAATGCTCATTCTACGGATAAAGGTGGAAATAACTACACCGTACTAAATAAGAGCGGAGAAAGAGAGAGTAAGGAGTGGAGAAAGAGAGAGTAAGGAGTGGAGAAAGAGAGAGAGTAAGGAGTGTAGAAAGACAGAAAGAGAGAGTAAGGAGTGGAGAAAGAAGAGAGTAAGGAGTGGAGAAAGAGAGAGAGTAAGGAGTGGAGAAGAAGAGAGTAGGGAGTGGAGAAAGAGAGAGTAAGGAGTGGAGAAAGAGTAAGGAGTGGAGAAAGACAGAAAGAGAGAGTAAGGAGTGGAGAAAGAGAGAGTAAGGAGTGGAGAAAGACAGAAAGAGAGAGTAGTAAAGTAAAAACAAAATCTCCTGCCCAGTACGGGTATCGAACCCGCGACTTCGCGTTATTAGCACGACGCTCTAACCAACTGAGCTAACCGGCCTTAGATAATGCTCATTCTACGGATAAAGGTGGAAATAACTACACCGTACTAAATAAGAGCGGAGAAAGAGAGAGTAAGGAGTGGAGAAAGAGAGAGTAAGGAGTGGAGAAAGAGAGAGAGTAAGGAGTGTAGAAAGACAGAAAGAGAGAGTAAGGAGAGGAGAAAGAGAGAGTAAGGAGTGGAGAAAAGAGAGAGTAAGGAGTGGAGAAAGAGAGAGTAAGGAGTGGAGAAAGAGAGAGTAGGGAGTGGAGAAAGAGAGAGTAAGGAGTGGAGAAAGAGAGAGAGTAAGGAGTGGAGAAAGACAGAAAGAGAGAGTAAGGAGAGGAGAAAGAGACAGTAAAGAGTGGAGAAAGACAGAGAGAGAGAGCAAGGAGTGGAGAAGAAGACAGAAAGAAGGAGGAGTAAAGAGAGAGTAGAAAGAGAGAGTAAGGAGTGGGAAAGACAGAAGAGAGAGTAAGGAGTGGGAGAAACACAGAAAGAGAGAGTAGGAGTGGAGAAAGACAGAAAGAGAGAGTAAGGAGTGGAGAAAGACAGAAAGAGGGAGTAAGGAGTGGAGAAAGACAGAAAGAGGGAGTAAGGAGTGGAGAAAGACAGAAAGCGAGAGTAAGGAGTGGAGAAAGACAGAAAGAGAGAGTAAGGAGTGGAGAAAGAGAGAGTAAAGAGTGGAGAAAGACAGAAGAGCGAGAGTAAGGAGTGGAGAAAGAGAGAGTAAGGAGTGGAGAAAGACAGAAAGAGAGAGTAAGGAGTGGAGAAAGACAGAAAGAGAGAGTAAAGGAGTGGAGAGAAAGACAGAAAGAGAGAGTAAGGAGTGGAGAAAGACAGAAAGAGGAGGTAAGGAGTGGAGAAAGACAGAAAGAGAGAGTAAGGAGTGGAGAGAAAGACAGAAAGAGAGAGTAAGGAGTGGAGAAAGAGAGAGTAAGGAGTGGAGAAAGACAGAAAGAGAGAGTAGTAAAGTAAAAACAAAATCTCCTGGCCAGTACGGGTATCGAACCCGCAACCTTCGCGTTATTAGCACGACGCTCTAACCAACTGAGCTAACCAGCCTTAGATAATGCTCATTCTACGGATAAAGGTGGAAATAACTACACCGTACCTAAATAAGAGCGGAGAAAGAGAGAGTAAGGAGTGGAGAAAGAGAGAGTAAGGAGTGGAGAAAGAGAGAGTAAAGGAGTGGAGAAAAGAGAGAGTAGGGAGTGGAGAAGAGGAGAGTAAGGAGTGGAGAAAGAGTAAGGAGTGGAGAAAGACAGAAAGAGAGAGTAGTAAAGTAAAAACAAAATCTCCTGGCCAGTACCGGGTATCGAACCCGCGACCTTCGCGTTATTAGCAACGACGCTCTAACCAACTGAGCTAACCGGCCTTAGATAATGCTCATTCTATGGATAAAGGTGGAAATAACTACACCGTACTAAATAAGAGCGGAGAAAGATAGATTAAGGAGTGAGAAAAGAGAGTAGGGAAGTGGAGAAAAGAGAGAGTAAGGAGTGGAGAAAGAGAGAGTAAGGAGTGGAGAAAGAGAGAGAGTCAAGGAGTGGAGAAAGACAGAAGAGAGAGTAAGGAGAGGAGAAAGAGAGAGTAAAGAGTGGAGAAAGACAGAGAGAGAGAGTAAGGAGTGGAGAAGACAGAAAGAGAGAGTAAGGAGTGGAGAAAGAGAGAGTAAGGAGTGGAGAAAGACAGAAAGAGATAGTAAGGAGTGGAGAAAGACAGAAAGAGAGGGTAAGGAGTGAGAAAGACAGAAAAGGGAGAGTAAGGAGTGGAGAAAGACAGAAGAGGGAGTAAGGAGTGGAGAAAGACAGAAAGAGGGAGTAAGGAGTGGGAGAAAGACAGAAAGCGAGAGTAAGGAGTGGAGAAAGACAGAAAGAGAGAGTAAGGAGTGGAGAAAGAGAGAGTAAAGAGTGGAGAAAGACAGAGAGAGAGAGTAAGGAGTGGAGAAAGAGAGAGTAACGGAGTGGAGAAAGACAGAAAGAGAGAGTAAGGAGTGGAGAAAAGACAGAAAGAGAGAGTAGTAAGTAAAAACAAAATCTCCTGACCAGTACGGGTATCGATCCCGCGGACCTTCGCGTTATTAGCACGACGCTCTAACCATCTGAGCTAACCGGCCTTAGATAATGCCCATTCTACGGATAAAGGTGGAAATAACTACACGTACTAAATAAGAGCGGAGAAAGAGAGAGTAAGGAGTGGAGAAAGAGAGAGTAAGGAGTGGAGAAAGAGAGAGAGTAAGGAGTGTAGAAAGACAGAAAGAGAGAGTAAGGAGTGGAGAAAGAGAGAGTAAGGAGTGGAGAAAGAGAGAGTAAGGAGTGGAGAAAGACGAAAGGGAGAGTAAGGAGAGGAGAAAGAGAGAGTAAGGAGTGGAGAAAGAGAGAGTAAGGAGTGGAGAAAGACAGAAAGGGAGAGTAAGGAGTGGAGAAAGAGAGAGTAAGGAGTGGAGAAAGACAGAAAGGGAGAGTAAGGAGTGGAGAAAGAGAGAGGTAGGAGTGGAGAAAGACAGAAAGAGAGAGTAAGGAGTGGAGAAAGACAGAAAGAGAGAGTAAGGAGTGGAGAAAGACAGAAAGAGGGAGTAAGTAGTGGAGAAAGACAGAAAGAGAGAGTAAGGAGTGGAGAAAGACAGAAAGAGAGAGTAAGGAGTGGAGAAGACAGAAAGAGGGAGTAAGGAGTGGAGAAAGACAGAAAGAGAGAGTAAGGAGTGGAGAAAGACAGAAAGAGAGAGTAAGGAGTGGAGAAAGAGAGAGTAAGGAGTGGAGAAAGACAGAAAGAGAGAGTAGTAAAGTAAAAACAAAATCTCCTGGCCAGTACGGGTATCGAACCCGCGACCTTCGCGTTATTAGCAAGACGCTCTAAACAACTGAGCTAACCGGCCTTAGATAATGCCCATTCTACGGATAAAGGTGGAAATAACTACACCGTACTAATAAGAGCGGAGAAAGAGAGAGTAAGGAGTGGAGAAAGAGAGAGTAAGGAGTGGAGAAAGAGAGAGAGTAAGGAGTGTAGAAAGACAGAAAGAGAGAGTAAGGAGTGGAGAAAGAGAGAGTAAGGAGTGGAGAAAGAGAGAGTAAGGAGTGGAGAAAGACAGAAAGGGAGAGTAAGGAGAGGAGAAAGAGAGATTAAGGAGTGGAGAAAGAGAGAGTAAGGAGTGGAGAAAGACAGAAAGGGAGAGTAAGGAGTGGAGAAAGAGAGAGTAAGGAGTGGAGAAAGAGAGAGTAAGGAGTGGAGAAAGACAGAAAGGGAGAGTAAGGAGTGGAGAAAGAGAGAGTTAGGAGTTGAGAAAGACAGAAAGAGAGAGTAAGGAGTGGAGAAAGACAGAAAGAGGGAGTAAGGAGTGGAGAAAGACAGAAAGAGGGAGTAAGTAGTGGAGAAAGACAGAAAGAGAGAGTAAGGAGTGGAGAAAGACAGAAAGAGAGAGTAAGGAGTGGAGAAAGACAGAAAGAGAGAGTAGTAAAGTAAAAACAAAATCTCCTGGCCAGTACGGGTATCGAACACGCGACCTTCGCGTTATTGGCACGACGCTCTAACCAACTGAGCTAACCGGCCTTAGATAATGCTCATTCTACGGATAAAGGTGGAAATAACTACACCGTACTAAATAAGAGCGGAGAAAGAGAGAGTAAGGAGTGGAGAAAGAGAGAGTAAGGAGTGGAGAAAGAGAGAGAGTAAGGAGTGTAGAAAGACAGAAAGAGAGAGTAAGGAGTGGAGAAAGAGAGAGTAAGGAGTGGAGAAAGAGAGAGTAAGGAGTGGAGAAAGAGAGAGTAGGGAGTGGAGAAAGAGAGAGTAAGGAGTGGAGAAAGAGTAAGGAGTGGAGAAAGACAGAAAGAGAGAGTAAGGAGTGGAGAAAGAGAGAGTAAGGAGTGGAGAAAGACAGAAAGAGAGAGTAGTAAAGTAAAAACAAAATCTCCTGCCCAGTACGGGTATCGAACCCGCGACCTTCGCGTTATTAGCACGACGCTCTAACCAACTGAGCTAACCGGCCTTAGATAATGCTCATTCTACGGATAAAGGTGGAAATAACTACACCGTACTAATAAGAGCGGAGAAAGAGAGAGTAAGGAGTGGAGAAAGAGAGAGTAAGGAGTGGAGAAAGAGAGAGAGTAAGGAGTGTAGAAAGACAGAAAGAGAGAGTAAGGAGAGGAGAAAGAGAGAGTAAGGAGTGGAGAAAGAGAGAGTAAGGAGTGGAGAAAGAGAGAGTAAGGAGTGGAGAAAGAGAGAGTAGGGAGTGGAGAAAGAGAGAGTAAGGAGTGGAGAAAGAGAGAGAGTAAGGAGTGGAGAAGACAGAAAGAGAGAGTAAGGAGAGGAGAAAGAGACAGTAAAGAGTGGAGAAAGACAGAGAGAGAGAGCAAGGAGTGGAGAAAGACAGAAAGAGAGAGTAAGGAGTGGAGAAAGAGAGAGTAAGGAGTGGAGAAAGACAGAAAGAGAGAGTAAGGAGTGGAGAAAGACAGAAAGAGAGAGTAAGGAGTGGAGAAAGACAGAAAGAGAGAGTAAGGAGTGGAGAAAGACAGAAAGAGGGAGTAAGGAGTGGAGAAAGACAGAAAGAGGGAGTAAGGAGTGGAGAAAGACAGAAAGCGAGAGTAAGGAGTGGAGAAAGACAGAAAGAGAGAGTAAGGAGTGGAGAAAGAGAGAGTAAAGAGTGGAGAAAGACAGAGAGAGAGAGTAAGGAGTGGAGAAAGAGAGAGTAAGGAGTGGAGAAAGACAGAAAGAGAGAGTAAGGAGTGGAGAAAGAGAGAGAGTAAGGAGTGTAGAAAGACAGAAAGAGAGAGTAAGGAGAGGAGAAAGAGAGAGTAAGGAGTGGAGAAAGAGAGAGTAAGGAGTGGAGAAAGAGAGAGTAAGGAGTGGAGAAAGAGAGAGTAGGGAGTGGAGAAAGAGAGAGTAAGGAGTGGAGAAAGAGAGAGAGTAAGGAGTGGAGAAAGACAGAAAGAGAGAGTAAGGAGAGGAGAAAGAGACAGTAAAGAGTGGAGAAAGACAGAGAGAGAGAGCAAGGAGTGGAGAAAGACAGAAAGAGAGAGTAAGGAGTGGAGAAAGAGAGAGTAAGGAGTGGAGAAAGACAGAAAGAGAGAGTAAGGAGTGGAGAAAGACAGAAAGAGAGAGTAAGGAGTGGAGAAAGACAGAAAGAGAGAGTAAGGAGTGGAGAAAGACAGAAAGAGGGAGTAAGGAGTGGAGAAAGACAGAAAGAGGGAGTAAGGAGTGGAGAAAGACAGAAAGCGAGAGTAAGGAGTGGAGAAAGACAGAAAGAGAGAGTAAGGAGTGGAGAAAGAGAGAGTAAAGAGTGGAGAAAGACAGAGAGAGAGAGTAAGGAGTGGAGAAAGAGAGAGTAAGGAGTGGAGAAAGACAGAAAGAGAGAGTAAGGAGTGGAGAAAGACAGAAAGAGAGAGTAAGGAGTGGAGAAAGACAGAAAGAGAGAGTAAGGAGTGGAGAAAGACAGAAAGAGGGAGTAAGGAGTGGAGAAAGACAGAAAGAGAGAGTAAGGAGTGGAGAAAGACAGAAAGAGAGAGTAAGGAGTGGAGAAAGAGAGAGTAAGGAGTGGAGAAAGACAGAAAGAGAGAGTAGTAAAGTAAAAACAAAATCTCCTGGCCAGTACGGGTATCGAACCCGCAACCTTCGCGTTATTAGCACGACGCTCTAACCAACTGAGCTAACCAGCCTTAGATAATGCTCATTCTACGGATAAAGGTGGAAATAACTACACCGTACTAAATAAGAGCGGAGAAAGAGAGAGTAAGGAGTGGAGAAAGAGAGAGTAAGGAGTGGAGAAAGAGAGAGTAAGGAGTGGAGAAAGAGAGAGTAGGGAGTGGAGAAAGAGAGAGTAAGGAGTGGAGAAAGAGTAAGGAGTGGAGAAAGACAGAAAGAGAGAGTAGTAAAGTAAAAACAAAATCTCCTGGCCAGTACGGGTATCGAACCCGCGACCTTCGCGTTATTAGCACGACGCTCTAACCAACTGAGCTAACCGGCCTTAGATAATGCTCATTCTATGGATAAAGGTGGAAATAACTACACCGTACTAAATAAGAGCGGAGAAAGATAGATTAAGGAGTGGAGAAAAAGAGAGTAGGGAGTGGAGAAAGAGAGAGTAAGGAGTGGAGAAAGAGAGAGTAAGGAGTGGAGAAAGAGAGAGAGTAAGGAGTGGAGAAAGACAGAAAGAGAGAGTAAGGAGAGGAGAAAGAGAGAGTAAAGAGTGGAGAAAGACAGAGAGAGAGAGTAAGGAGTGGAGAAAGACAGAAAGAGAGAGTAAGGAGTGGAGAAAGAGAGAGTAAGGAGTGGAGAAAGACAGAAAGAGATAGTAAGGAGTGGAGAAAGACAGAAAGAGAGGGTAAGGAGTGGAGAAAGACAGAAAGGGAGAGTAAGGAGTGGAGAAAGACAGAAAGAGGGAGTAAGGAGTGGAGAAAGACAGAAAGAGGGAGTAAGGAGTGGAGAAAGACAGAAAGCGAGAGTAAGGAGTGGAGAAAGACAGAAAGAGAGAGTAAGGAGTGGAGAAAGAGAGAGTAAAGAGTGGAGAAAGACAGAGAGAGAGAGTAAGGAGTGGAGAAAGAGAGAGTAAGGAGTGGAGAAAGACAGAAAGAGAGAGTAAGGAGTGGAGAAAGACAGAAAGAGAGAGTAGTAAAGTAAAAACAAAATCTCCTGACCAGTACGGGTATCGATCCCGCGACCTTCGCGTTATTAGCACGACGCTCTAACCATCTGAGCTAACCGGCCTTAGATAATGCCCATTCTACGGATAAAGGTGCAAATAACTACACCGTACTAAATAAGAGCTCAAGACATTCCATAACAAATCCATCACCTATTGAGAAATAAACTATGAGCCCCCTAAGCAAGCTGGTCCCGGGGCTCTGTTCACAAACACACCCCACAGGGCTCCAGGACAGCAACACAATTATGTGTGTGGATGAAGCTCTTAATTTGGCATTGGAGAAACAGGAGATGAACTGCTACAAACAAAGACCTGCTAAAGCTAAAGAACACTCCGTAATGTTCACAACGATATCAACTTTGAACTCGCGAAAAGTGGGAGATGCGGTCAAGAAACACTGGCACATTTTATCATCGGACCGCTTTTTGTCGGCGGAATTTACAAATCCACCACTTATTGTGTATAGAAGAGGTCGCAATATACGAGATAAATTGGTCCATGCCAACTCCCAATCACAAAAGAAAACCAGCCAGGCTCTTTTACGCCCTCTTCCAAATGGTAGCTATAAATGCAGAGGATGCGCACAGTGCAACAACATGATAAAGTGTGAATATCTCTGCCACCCACACACAGGAAAACGATCCCAAATAAATGACATTATTACATGTTCCACCACCCATGTTATCTACATTATTAAATGTCCATGTGGGCTCTGCTATGTCGGTAAAACCTCTCGTTCTCTCAAACAGAGAATCAGTGAAAATAAAAGTTTGATCAGGAGAAAGGACAGGGATTATCAAGTCGCTGTACATTTCAATGACCTGAAGCATGATATTTCTACCTTTAGATGTTGTGGCACAGAGAAAGTTAAGATATCAGACAGGGGAGGAGATATAAATAATACTCTGAGTTAAAGGGAATGTTTTGTGATTTTCACCCTCCAGACATTATTTCCTAAAGGTCGTTATGATGAAATGCCTGTGTATGTTATGGCGTGAATTTGAACGTGAATTATGCTCCTATTTAAGATGACTCTGATGTTTTTCGTACGATGTACCCAATGATTAATGAAAACTTGCTCGGTAGGTCTATATGTCCTCATTGTGGTTTTACAGATGTGTTTAATACGGCTTATTTACACACTTTATTTCAATATTTACGAAATTGATGTTGTATTTCGTAGCACGTATTAGTATTTCCTTCGCCTCCAACCCCTTTCGATGCGTGGAACGGATGTGGGCGGGGCTAGGTCTACACAAGGGTGCTAATTAAAATGTAAAAAACTCACGAAAGCCATGAGACCGATATTTAAAGCTTATTAAAGATCAGTGATACTATCCTTCCTTTTCCCTAGAATTTCTGTGAGTGTAATATTTACTGTAAAGTTTAATTGTTTATTTCCCTTTTGTATATTATCTACCTCACTTGCTTTGGCAATGTTAACATATGTTTCCCATGCCAATAAAGCCCCTTGAATTGATTTGAATTGAATTGAGAGAGAGAGAGAGAGAGAGAGAGAGAGAGAGAGAGAGAGAGAGAGAGAGAGAGAGAGAGAGAGAGAGAGAGTGAAAGAAACAATGAAAGACAGAAAGAGAGAGTAAGGAGTGGAGAAAGACAGAAAGAGAGATTAAGGAGTGGAGAAAGAGAGTAAGGAGTGGAGAAAGAGAGTAAGGAGTGGAGAAAGAGAGAGTAAGGAGTGGAGAAAGAAAGAGAGAGTAAGGAGTGGAGAAAGAGAGAGTAAGGAGTGGAGAAAGATAGAAAGAGAGAGTAAGGAGTGGAGAAAGAGAGAGTAAGGAGAGGAGAAAGACAGAAAGAGAGAGTAAGGAGTGGAGAAAGACAGAAAGAGAGAGTAAGGAGTGGAGAAAGAGAGAGTAAGGAGAGGAGAAAGACAGAAAGAGAGAGTAAGGAGTGGAGAAAGACAGAAAGAGAGAGTAAGGAGTGGAGAAAGAGAGAGTAAGGAGTGGAGAAAGACAGAAAGAGAGAGTAAGGAGAGGAGAAAGACAGAGAGAGAGTAAGGCGTGGAGAAAGACAGAAAGAGAGAGTAAGGAGTGGAGAAAGACAGAAAGAGAGAGTAGTAAAGTAAAAACAAAATCTCCTGGCCAGTACGGGTATCGAACCCGCAACCTTCGCGTTATTAGCACGACGCTCTAACCAACTGAGCTAACCAGCCTTAGATAATGCTCATTCTACGGATAAAGGTGGAAATAACTACACCGTACTAAATAAGAGCGGAGAAAGAGAGAGTAAGGAGTGGAGAAAGAGAGAGTAAGGAGTGGAGAAAGAGAGAGTAAGGAGTGGAGAAAGAGAGAGTAGGGAGTGGAGAAAGAGAGAGTAAGGAGTGGAGAAAGAGTAAGGAGTGGAGAAAGACAGAAAGAGAGAGTAGTAAAGTAAAAACAAAATCTCCTGGCCAGTACGGGTATCGAACCCGCGACCTTCGCGTTATTAGCACGACGCTCTAACCAACTGAGCTAACCGGCCTTAGATAATGCTCATTCTATGGATAAAGGTGGAAATAACTACACCGTACTAAATAAGAGCGGAGAAAGATAGATTAAGGAGTGGAGAAAAAGAGAGTAGGGAGTGGAGAAAGAGAGAGTAAGGAGTGGAGAAAGAGAGAGTAAGGAGTGGAGAAAGAGAGAGAGTAAGGAGTGGAGAAAGACAGAAAGAGAGAGTAAGGAGAGGAGAAAGAGAGAGTAAAGAGTGGAGAAAGACAGAGAGAGAGAGTAAGGAGTGGAGAAAGACAGAAAGAGAGAGTAAGGAGTGGAGAAAGAGAGAGTAAGGAGTGGAGAAAGACAGAAAGAGATAGTAAGGAGTGGAGAAAGACAGAAAGAGAGGGTAAGGAGTGGAGAAAGACAGAAAGGGAGAGTAAGGAGTGGAGAAAGACAGAAAGAGGGAGTAAGGAGTGGAGAAAGACAGAAAGAGGGAGTAAGGAGTGGAGAAAGACAGAAAGCGAGAGTAAGGAGTGGAGAAAGACAGAAAGAGAGAGTAAGGAGTGGAGAAAGAGAGAGTAAAGAGTGGAGAAAGACAGAGAGAGAGAGTAAGGAGTGGAGAAAGAGAGAGTAAGGAGTGGAGAAAGACAGAAAGAGAGAGTAAGGAGTGGAGAAAGACAGAAAGAGAGAGTAGTAAAGTAAAAACAAAATCTCCTGACCAGTACGGGTATCGATCCCGCGACCTTCGCGTTATTAGCACGACGCTCTAACCATCTGAGCTAACCGGCCTTAGATAATGCCCATTCTACGGATAAAGGTGCAAATAACTACACCGTACTAAATAAGAGCTCAAGACATTCCATAACAAATCCATCACCTATTGAGAAATAAACTATGAGCCCCCTAAGCAAGCTGGTCCCGGGGCTCTGTTCACAAACACACCCCACAGGGCTCCAGGACAGCAACACAATTATGTGTGTGGATGAAGCTCTTAATTTGGCATTGGAGAAACAGGAGATGAACTGCTACAAACAAAGACCTGCTAAAGCTAAAGAACACTCCGTAATGTTCACAACGATATCAACTTTGAACTCGCGAAAAGTGGGAGATGCGGTCAAGAAACACTGGCACATTTTATCATCGGACCGCTTTTTGTCGGCGGAATTTACAAATCCACCACTTATTGTGTATAGAAGAGGTCGCAATATACGAGATAAATTGGTCCATGCCAACTCCCAATCACAAAAGAAAACCAGCCAGGCTCTTTTACGCCCTCTTCCAAATGGTAGCTATAAATGCAGAGGATGCGCACAGTGCAACAACATGATAAAGTGTGAATATCTCTGCCACCCACACACAGGAAAACGATCCCAAATAAATGACATTATTACATGTTCCACCACCCATGTTATCTACATTATTAAATGTCCATGTGGGCTCTGCTATGTCGGTAAAACCTCTCGTTCTCTCAAACAGAGAATCAGTGAAAATAAAAGTTTGATCAGGAGAAAGGACAGGGATTATCAAGTCGCTGTACATTTCAATGACCTGAAGCATGATATTTCTACCTTTAGATGTTGTGGCACAGAGAAAGTTAAGATATCAGACAGGGGAGGAGATATAAATAATACTCTGAGTTAAAGGGAATGTTTTGTGATTTTCACCCTCCAGACATTATTTCCTAAAGGTCGTTATGATGAAATGCCTGTGTATGTTATGGCGTGAATTTGAACGTGAATTATGCTCCTATTTAAGATGACTCTGATGTTTTTCGTACGATGTACCCAATGATTAATGAAAACTTGCTCGGTAGGTCTATATGTCCTCATTGTGGTTTTACAGATGTGTTTAATACGGCTTATTTACACACTTTATTTCAATATTTACGAAATTGATGTTGTATTTCGTAGCACGTATTAGTATTTCCTTCGCCTCCAACCCCTTTCGATGCGTGGAACGGATGTGGGCGGGGCTAGGTCTACACAAGGGTGCTAATTAAAATGTAAAAAACTCACGAAAGCCATGAGACCGATATTTAAAGCTTATTAAAGATCAGTGATACTATCCTTCCTTTTCCCTAGAATTTCTGTGAGTGTAATATTTACTGTAAAGTTTAATTGTTTATTTCCCTTTTGTATATTATCTACCTCACTTGCTTTGGCAATGTTAACATATGTTTCCCATGCCAATAAAGCCCCTTGAATTGATTTGAATTGAATTGAGAGAGAGAGAGAGAGAGAGAGAGAGAGAGAGAGAGAGAGAGAGAGAGAGAGAGAGAGAGAGAGAGAGAGAGTGAAAGAAACAATGAAAGACAGAAAGAGAGAGTAAGGAGTGGAGAAAGACAGAAAGAGAGATTAAGGAGTGGAGAAAGAGAGTAAGGAGTGGAGAAAGAGAGTAAGGAGTGGAGAAAGAGAGAGTAAGGAGTGGAGAAAGAAAGAGAGAGTAAGGAGTGGAGAAAGAGAGAGTAAGGAGTGGAGAAAGATAGAAAGAGAGAGTAAGGAGTGGAGAAAGAGAGAGTAAGGAGAGGAGAAAGACAGAAAGAGAGAGTAAGGAGTGGAGAAAGACAGAAAGAGAGAGTAAGGAGTGGAGAAAGAGAGAGTAAGGAGAGGAGAAAGACAGAAAGAGAGAGTAAGGAGTGGAGAAAGACAGAAAGAGAGAGTAAGGAGTGGAGAAAGAGAGAGTAAGGAGTGGAGAAAGACAGAAAGAGAGAGTAAGGAGAGGAGAAAGACAGAGAGAGAGTAAGGCGTGGAGAAAGACAGAAAGAGAGAGTAAGGAGTGGAGAAAGACAGAAAGAGAGAGTAGTAAAGTAAAAACAAAATCTCCTGGCCAGTACGGGTATCGAACACGCGACCTTCGCGTTATTGGCACGACGCTCTAACCAACTGAGCTAAACGGCCTTAGATAATGCTCATTCTACGGATAAAGGTGGAAATAACTACACCGTACTAAATAAGAGCGGAGAAAGAGAGAGTAAGGAGTGGAGAAAGAGAGAGTAAGGAGTGGAGAAAGAGAGAGAGTAAGGAGTGTAGAAAGACAGAAAGAGAGAGTAAGGAGTGGAGAAAGAGAGAGTAAGGAGTGGAGAAAGAGAGAGTAAGGAGTGGAGAAAGAGAGAGTAGGGAGTGGAGAAAGAGAGAGTAAGGAGTGGAGAAAGAGTAAGGAGTGGAGAAAGACAGAAAGAGAGAGTAAGGAGTGGAGAAAGAGAGAGTAAGGAGTGGAGAAAGACAGAAAGAGAGAGTAGTAAAGTAAAAACAAAATCTCCTGCCCAGTACGGGTATCGAACCCGCGACCTTCGCGTTATTAGCACGACGCTCTAACCAACTGAGCTAACCGGCCTTAGATAATGCTCATTCTACGGATAAAGGTGGAAATAACTACACCGTACTAAATAAGAGCGGAGAAAGAGAGAGTAAGGAGTGGAGAAAGAGAGAGTAAGGAGTGGAGAAAGAGAGAGAGTAAGGAGTGTAGAAAGACAGAAAGAGAGAGTAAGGAGAGGAGAAAGAGAGAGTAAGGAGTGGAGAAAGAGAGAGTAAGGAGTGGAGAAAGAGAGAGTAAGGAGTGGAGAAAGAGAGAGTAGGGAGTGGAGAAAGAGAGAGTAAGGAGTGGAGAAAGAGAGAGAGTAAGGAGTGGAGAAAGACAGAAAGAGAGAGTAAGGAGAGGAGAAAGAGACAGTAAAGAGTGGAGAAAGACAGAGAGAGAGAGCAAGGAGTGGAGAAAGACAGAAGAGAGAGTAAGGAGTGGAGAAAGAGAGAGTAAGGAGTGGAGAAAGACAGAAAGAGAGAGTAAGGAGTGGAGAAAGACAGAAAGAGAGAGTAAGGAGTGGAGAAAGACAGAAAGAGAGAGTAAGGAGTGGAGAAAGACAGAAAGAGGGAGTAAGGAGTGGAGAAAGACAGAAAGAGGGAGTAAGGAGTGGAGAAAGACAGAAAGCGAGAGTAAGGAGTGGAGAAAGACAGAAAGAGAGAGTAAGGAGTGGAGAAAGAGAGAGTAAAGAGTGGAGAAAGACAGAGAGAGAGAGTAAGGAGTGGAGAAAGAGAGAGTAAGGAGTGGAGAAAGACAGAAAGAGAGAGTAAGGAGTGGAGAAAGACAGAAAGAGAGAGTAAGGAGTGGAGAAAGACAGAAAGAGAGAGTAAGGAGTGGAGAAAGACAGAAAGAGAGAGTAAGGAGTGGAGAAAGAGAGAGTAAGGAGTGGAGAAAGACAGAAAGAGAGAGTAGTAAAGTAAAAACAAAATCTCCTGGCCAGTACGGGTATCTAACCCGCAACCTTCGCGTTATTAGCACGACGCTCTAACCAACTGAGCTAACCAGCCTTAGATAATGCTCATTCTACGGATAAAGGTGGAAATAACTACACCGTACTAAATAAGAGCGGAGAAAGAGAGAGTAAGGAGTGGAGAAAGAGAGAGTAAGGAGTGGAGAAAGAGAGAGTAAGGAGTGGAGAAAGAGAGAGTAGGGAGTGGAGAAAGAGAGAGTAAGGAGTGGAGAAAGAGTAAGGAGTGGAGAAAGACAGAAAGAGAGAGTAGTAAAGTAAAAACAAAATCTCCTGGCCAGTACGGGTATCGAACCCGCGACCTTCGCGTTATTAGCACGACGCTCTAACCAACTGAGCTAACCGGCCTTAGATAATGCTCATTCTATGGATAAAGGTGGAAATAACTACACCGTACTAAATAAGAGCGGAGAAAGATAGATTAAGGAGTGGAGAAAAAGAGAGTAGGGAGTGGAGAAAGAGGGAGTAAGGAGTGGAGAAAGACAGAAAGAGAGAGTAAGGAGTGGAGAAAGACAGAAAGAGAGAGTAAGGAGTGGAGAAAGAGAGAGTAAGGAGTGGAGAAAGACAGAAAGAGAGAGTAGTAAAGTAAAAACAAAATCTCCTGGCCAGTACGGGTATCTAACCCGCAACCTTCGCGTTATTAGCACGACGCTCTAACCAACTGAGCTAACCAGCCTTAGATAATGCTCATTCTACGGATAAAGGTGGAAATAACTACACCGTACTAAATAAGAGCGGAGAAAGAGAGAGTAAGGAGTGGAGAAAGAGAGAGTAAGGAGTGGAGAAAGAGAGAGTAAGGAGTGGAGAAAGAGAGAGTAGGGAGTGGAGAAAGAGAGAGTAAGGAGTGGAGAAAGAGTAAGGAGTGGAGAAAGACAGAAAGAGAGAGTAGTAAAGTAAAAACAAAATCTCCTGGCCAGTACGGGTATCGAACCCGCGACCTTCGCGTTATTAGCACGACGCTCTAACCAACTGAGCTAACCGGCCTTAGATAATGCTCATTCTATGGATAAAGGTGGAAATAACTACACCGTACTAAATAAGAGCGGAGAAAGATAGATTAAGGAGTGGAGAAAAAGAGAGTAGGGAGTGGAGAAAGAGAGAGTAAGGAGTGGAGAAAGAGAGAGTAAGGAGTGGAGAAAGAGAGAGAGTAAGGAGTGGAGAAAGACAGAAAGAGAGAGTAAGGAGAGGAGAAAGAGAGAGTAAAGAGTGGAGAAAGACAGAGAGAGAGAGTAAGGAGTGGAGAAAGACAGAAAGAGAGAGTAAGGAGTGGAGAAAGAGAGAGTAAGGAGTGGAGAAAGACAGAAAGAGAGAGTAAGGAGTGGAGAAAGACAGAAAGAGAGGGTAAGGAGTGGAGAAAGACAGAAAGGGAGAGTAAGGAGTGGAGAAAGACAGAAAGAGGGAGTAAGGAGTGGAGAAAGACAGAAAGAGGGAGTAAGGAGTGGAGAAAGACAGAAAGCGAGAGTAAGGAGTGGAGAAAGACAGAAAGAGAGAGTAAGGAGTGGAGAAAGAGAGAGTAAAGAGTGGAGAAAGACAGAGAGAGAGAGTAAGGAGTGGAGAAAGAGAGAGTAAGGAGTGGAGAAAGACAGAAAGAGAGAGTAAGGAGTGGAGAAAGACAGAAAGAGAGAGTAGTAAAGTAAAAACAAAATCTCCTGACCAGTACGGGTATCGATCCCGCGACCTTCGCGTTATTAGCACGACGCTCTAACCAACTGAGCTAACCGGCCTTAGAAAATGCCCATTCTACGGATAAAGGTGCAAATAACTACACCGTACTAAATAAGAGCTCAAGACATTCCATAACAAATCCATCACCTATTGAGAAATAAACTATGAGCCCCCTAAGCAAGCTGGTCCCGGGGCTCTGTTCACAAACACACCCCACAGGGCTCCAGGACAGCAACACAATTATGTGTGTGGATGAAGCTCTTAATTTGGCATTGGAGAAACAGGAGATGAACTGCTACAAACAAAGACCTGCTAAAGCTAAAGAACACTCCGTAATGTTCACAACGATATCAACTTTGAACTCGCGAAAAGTGGGAGATGCGGTCAAGAAACACTGGCACATTTTATCATCGGACCGCTTTTTGTCGGCGGAATTTACAAATCCACCACTTATTGTGTATAGAAGAGGTCGCAATATACGAGATAAATTGGTCCATGCCAACTCCCAATCACAAAAGAAAACCAGCCAGGCTCTTTTACGCCCTCTTCCAAATGGTAGCTATAAATGCAGAGGATGCGCACAGTGCAACAACATGATAAAGTGTGAATATCTCTGCCACCCACACACAGGAAAACGATCCCAAATAAATGACATTATTACATGTTCCACCACCCATGTTATCTACATTATTAAATGTCCATGTGGGCTCTGCTATGTCGGTAAAACCTCTCGTTCTCTCAAACAGAGAATCAGTGAAAATAAAAGTTTGATCAGGAGAAAGGACAGGGATTATCAAGTCGCTGTACATTTCAATGACCTGAAGCATGATATTTCTACCTTTAGATGTTGTGGCACAGAGAAAGTTAAGATATCAGACAGGGGAGGAGATATAAATAATACTCTGAGTTAAAGGGAATGTTTTGTGATTTTCACCCTCCAGACATTATTTCCTAAAGGTCGTTATGATGAAATGCCTGTGTATGTTATGGCGTGAATTTGAACGTGAATTATGCTCCTATTTAAGATGACTCTGATGTTTTTCGTACGATGTACCCAATGATTAATGAAAACTTGCTCGGTAGGTCTATATGTCCTCATTGTGGTTTTACAGATGTGTTTAATACGTCTTATTTACACACTTTATTTCAATATTTACGAAATTGATGTTGTATTTCGTAGCACGTATTAGTATTTCCTTCGCCTCCAACCCCTTTCGATGCGTGGAACGGATGTGGGCGGGGCTAGGTCTACACAAGGGTGCTAATTAAAATGTAAAAAACTCACGAAAGCCATGAGACCGATATTTAAAGCTTATTAAAGATCAGTGATACTATCCTTCCTTTTCCCTAGAATTTCTGTGAGTGTAATATTTACTGTAAAGTTTAATTGTTTATTTCCCTTTTGTATATTATCTACCTCACTTGCTTTGGCAATGTTAACATATGTTTCCCATGCCAATAAAGCCCCTTGAATTGATTTGAATTGAATTGAGAGAGAGAGAGAGAGAGAGAGAGAGAGAGAGAGAGAGAGAGAGAGAGAGAGAGAGTGAAAGAAACAGTGAAAGACAGAAAGAGAGAGTAAGGAGTGGAGAAAGACAGAAAGAGAGAGTAAGGAGTGGAGAAAGACAGAAAGAGGGAGTAAGGAGTGGAGAAAGAGAGAGTAAGGAGTGGAGAAAGACAGAAAGGGAGAGTAAGGAGTGGAGAAAGACAGAAAGGGAGAGTAAGGAGTGGAGAAAGAGGGTGCAGCTGTCTGCAGGCTCTTTACCTCTCTGTACTTAGTGTCCTTCTCTAGTTAATGTGTGACCAAGTGAGCATGGGGAAAGGTGTGTGTGTGTGTGTATGTGTGTAAATAATGAATGAATCAAATGATTGATGGACCCGTCTATCTGTTTCTTCACCATTCTGTCTCTCTGTCTCTTAGTCCATGAAGTCCCTGTCCTCCTTCCTTCCTTCCTTGTATAATAAAAAACGAACGAAAACTCCTACAATGAAAAAAAACCTCCTACATTAAAATGTCACTCAACAATAACACAACAATCGACAACTCATACTACTAATTTAAAATGCACATTGTAAACCCCAATCAATAGAGTTATGAGACACTGTAGACATACACAGTAGAGGAAAAATAAAAAGTTGTGGCCAGTACGGGTATCGAACCCGCGACCTTCGCGTTATTAGCACGACGCTCTAACCAACTGAGCTAACCGGCCTTAGATCATGCTCATTCTACGTATAAAGGTGGAAATAACTACACCGTACTAAATAAGAGCTCAAGACATTCCATAACAAATCCATCACCTATTGAGAAATAAACTATGAGCCCCCTAAGCAAGCTGGTCCCGGGGCTCTGTTCACAAACACACCCCACAGGGCTCCAGGACAGCAACACAATTATGTGTGTGGATGAAGCTCTTAATTTGGCATTGGAAAAACAGGAGATGAACTGCTACAAACAAAGACCTGCTAAAGCTAAAGAACACTCCGTAATGTTCACAACGACATCAACTTTGAACTCGCGAAAAGTGGGAGATGCGGTCAAGAAAAACTGGCACATTTTATCATCGGACCCATTTTTGTCGGCGGAATTTACAAATCCACCACTTATTGTGTATAGAAGAGGTCGCAATATACGAGATAAATTGGTCCATGCCAACTCCCAATCACAAAAGAAAACCAGCCAGGCTCTTTTACGCCCTCTTCCAAATGGTAGCTATAAATGCAGAGGATGCGCACAGTGCAACAATATGATAAAGTGTGAATATCTCTGCCACCCACACACAGGAAAACGATCCCAAATAAATGACATTATTACGTGTTCCACCACCCATGTTATCTACATTATTAAATGTCCATGTGGGCTCTGCTATGTCGGTAAAACCTCTCGTTCTCTCAAACAGAGAATCAGTGAAAATAAAAGTTCGATCAGGAGAAAGGACAGGGATTATCAAGTCGCTGTACATTTCAATGACCTGAAGCATGATATTTCTACCTTTAGATGTTGTGGCACAGAGAAAGTTAAGATATCAGACAGGGGAGGAGATATAAATAATACTCTGAGTTAAAGGGAATGTTTTGTGATTTTCACCCTCCAGACATTATTTCCTAAAGGTCGTTATGATGAAATGCCTGTGTATGTTATGGCGTGAATTTGAACGTGAATTATGCTCCTATTTAAGATGACTCTGATGTTTTTCGTACGATGTACCCAATGATTAATGAAAACTTGCTCGGTAGGTCTATATGTCCTCATTGTGGTTTTACAGATGTGTTTAATACGTCTTATTTACACACTTTATTTCAATATTTACGAAATTGATGTTGTATTTCGTAGCACGTATTAGTATTTCCTTCGCCTCCAACCCCTTTCGATGCGTGGAACGGATGTGGGCGGGGCTAGGTCTACACAAGGGTGCTAATTAAAATGTAAAAAACTCAGGAAAGCCATGAGACCGATATTTAAAGCTTATTAAAGATCAGTGATACTATCCTTCCTTTTCCCTAGAATTTCTGTGAGTGTAATATTTACTGTAAAGTTTAATTGTTTATTTCCCTTTTGTATATTATCTACCTCACTTGCTTTGGCAATGTTAACATATGTTTCCCATGCCAATAAAGCCCCTTGAATTGATTTGAATTGAATTGAGAGAGAGAGAGAGAGAGAGAGAGAGAGAGAGAGAGAGAGAGAGAGAGTGAAAGAAACAGTGAAAGACAGAAAGAGAGGGTAAGGAGAGGAGAAAGACAGAAAGAGAGGGTAAGGAGAGGAGAAAGACAGAAAGAGAGAGTAAGGAGTGGAGAAAGACAGAAAGAGAGAGTAAGGAGTGGAGAAAGACAGAAAGAGAGAGTAAGGAGTGGAGAAAGACAGAAAGAGAGAGTAAGGAGTGGAGAAAGAGAGAGTAAGGAGAGGAGAAAGACAGAAAGAGAGAGCAAGGAGTGGAGAAAGACAGAAAGAGAGAGTAAGGAGTGGAGAAAGAGAGAGTAAGGAGTGGAGAAAGAGAGAGTAAGGAGTGGAGAAAGACAGAAAGAGAGAGTAAGGAGAGGAGAAAGACAGAGAGAGAGTAAGGCGTGGAGAAAGACAGAAAGAGATAGTAAGGATTGGAGAAAGACAGAAAGAGAGAGTAAGGAGTGGAGAAAGACAGAAAGAGAGAGTAAGGAGTGGAGAAAGACAGAAAGAGATAGTAAGGATTGGAGAAAGAGAGAGTAAGGAGTGAAGAAGGAGAGAGTAAGGAGTGGAGAAAGACAGAAAGAGAGAGTAAGGAGTGGAGAAAGAGGGTGCAGCTGTCTGCAGGCTCTTTACCTCTCTGTACTTAGTGTCCTTCTCTAGTTAATGTGTGACCAAGTGAGCATGGGGAAAGGTGTGTGTGTGTGTGTATATGTGTGTAAATAATGAATGAATCAAATGATTGATGGACCCGTCTATCTGTTTCTTCACCATTCTGTCTCTCTGTCTCTTAGTCCATGAAGTCCCTGTCCTCCTTCCTTCCTTCCTTGTATAATAAAAAACGAACGAAAACTCCTACAATGAAAAAAAACCTCCTACATTAAAATGTCACTCAACAATAACACAACAATCGACAACTCATACTACTAATTTAAAATGCACATTGTAAACCCCAATCAATAGAGTTATGAGACACTGTAGACATACACAGTAGAGGAAAAATAAAAAGTTGTGGCCAGTACGGGTATCGAACCCGCGACCTTCGCGTTATTAGCACGACGCTCTAACCAACTGAGCTAACCGGCCTTAGATCATGCTCATTCTACGTATAAAGGTGGAAATAACTACACCGTACTAAATAAGAGCTCAAGACATTCCATAACAAATCCATCACCTATTGAGAAATAAACTATGAGCCCCCTAAGCAAGCTGGTCCCGGGGCTCTGTTCACAAACACACCCCACAGGGCTCCAGGACAGCAACACAATTATGTGTGTGGATGAAGCTCTTAATTTGGCATTGGAAAAACAGGAGATGAACTGCTACAAACAAAGACCTGCTAAAGCTAAAGAACACTCCGTAATGTTCACAACGACATCAACTTTGAACTCGCGAAAAGTGGGAGATGCGGTCAAGAAAAACTGGCACATTTTATCATCGGACCCATTTTTGTCGGCGGAATTTACAAATCCACCACTTATTGTGTATAGAAGAGGTCGCAATATACGAGATAAATTGGTCCATGCCAACTCCCAATCACAAAAGAAAACCAGCCAGGCTCTTTTACGCCCTCTTCCAAATGGTAGCTATAAATGCAGAGGATGCGCACAGTGCAACAATATGATAAAGTGTGAATATCTCTGCCACCCACACACAGGAAAACGATCCCAAATAAATGACATTATTACGTGTTCCACCACCCATGTTATCTACATTATTAAATGTCCATGTGGGCTCTGCTATGTCGGTAAAACCTCTCGTTCTCTCAAACAGAGAATCAGTGAAAATAAAAGTTCGATCAGGAGAAAGGACAGGGATTATCAAGTCGCTGTACATTTCAATGACCTGAAGCATGATATTTCTACCTTTAGATGTTGTGGCACAGAGAAAGTTAAGATATCAGACAGGGGAGGAGATATAAATAATACTCTGAGTTAAAGGGAATGTTTTGTGATTTTCACCCTCCAGACATTATTTCCTAAAGGTCGTTATGATGAAATGCCTGTGTATGTTATGGCGTGAATTTGAACGTGAATTATGCTCCTATTTAAGATGACTCTGATGTTTTTCGTACGATGTACCCAATGATTAATGAAAACTTGCTCGGTAGGTCTATATGTCCTCATTGTGGTTTTACAGATGTGTTTAATACGTCTTATTTACACACTTTATTTCAATATTTACGAAATTGATGTTGTATTTCGTAGCACGTATTAGTATTTCCTTCGCCTCCAACCCCTTTCGATGCGTGGAACGGATGTGGGCGGGGCTAGGTCTACACAAGGGTGCTAATTAAAATGTAAAAAACTCACGAAAGCCATGAGACCGATATTTAAAGCTTATTAAAGATCAGTGATACTATCCTTCCTTTTCCCTAGAATTTCTGTGAGTGTAATATTTACTGTAAAGTTTAATTGTTTATTTCCCTTTGTATATTATCTACCTCACTTGCTTTGGCAATGTTAACATATGTTTCCCATGCCAATAAAGCCCCTTGAATTGATTTGAATTGAATTGAGAGAGAGAGAGAGAGAGAGAGAGAGAGAGAGAGAGAGAGAGAGAGAGAGTGAAAGAAACAGTGAAAGACAGAAAGAGAGGGTAAGGAGAGGAGAAAGACAGAAAGAGAGGGTAAGGAGAGGAGAAAGACAGAAAGAGAGAGTAAGGAGTGGAGAAAGACAGAAAGAGAGAGTAAGGAGTGGAGAAAGACAGAAAGAGAGAGTAAGGAGTGGAGAAAGACAGAAAGAGAGAGTAAGGAGTGGAGAAAGAGAGAGTAAGGAGAGGAGAAAGACAGAAAGAGAGAGCAAGGAGTGGAGAAAGACAGAAAGAGAGAGTAAGGAGTGGAGAAAGAGAGAGTAAGGAGTGGAGAAAGAGAGAGTAAGGAGTGGAGAAAGACAGAAAGAGAGAGTAAGGAGAGGAGAAAGACAGAGAGAGAGTAAGGCGTGGAGAAAGACAGAAAGAGATAGTAAGGATTGGAGAAAGACAGAAAGAGAGAGTAAGGAGTGGAGAAAGACAGAAAGAGAGAGTAAGGAGTGGAGAAAGACAGAAAGAGATAGTAAGGATTGGAGAAAGAGAGAGTAAGGAGTGAAGAAGGAGAGAGTAAGGAGTGGAGAAAGACAGAAAGAGAGAGTAAGGAGTGGAGAAAGAGGGTGCAGCTGTCTGCAGGCTCTTTACCTCTCTGTACTTAGTGTCCTTCTCTAGTTAATGTGTGACCAAGTGAGCATGGGGAAAGGTGTGTGTGTGTGTGTATATGTGTGTAAATAATGAATGAATCAAATGATTGATGGACCCGTCTATCTGTTTCTTCACCATTCTGTCTCTCTGTCTCTTAGTCCATGAAGTCCCTGTCCTCCTTCCTTCCTTCCTTGTATAATAAAAAACGAACGAAAACTCCTACAATGAAAAAAAACCTCCTACATTAAAATGTCACTCAACAATAACACAACAATCGACAACTCATACTACTAATTTAAAATGCACATTGTAAACCCCAATCAATAGAGTTATGAGACACTGTAGACATACACAGTAGAGGAAAAATAAAAAGTTGTGGCCAGTACGGGTATCGAACCCGCGACCTTCGCGTTATTAGCACGACGCTCTAACCAACTGAGCTAACCGGCCTTAGATCATGCTCATTCTACGTATAAAGGTGGAAATAACTACACCGTACTAAATAAGAGCTCAAGACATTCCATAACAAATCCATCACCTATTGAGAAATAAACTATGAGCCCCCTAAGCAAGCTGGTCCCGGGGCTCTGTTCACAAACACACCCCACAGGGCTCCAGGACAGCAACACAATTATGTGTGTGGATGAAGCTCTTAATTTGGCATTGGAAAAACAGGAGATGAACTGCTACAAACAAAGACCTGCTAAAGCTAAAGAACACTCCGTAATGTTCACAACGACATCAATTTTGAACTCGCGAAAAGTGGGAGATGCGGTCAAGAAACACTGGCACATTTTATCATCGGACCGCTTTTTGTCGGCGGAATTTACAAATCCACCACTTATTGTGTATAGAAGAGGTCGCAATATACGAGATAAATTGGTCCATGCCAACTCCCAATCACAAAAGAAAACCAGCCAGGCTCTTTTACGCCCTCTTCCAAATGGTAGCTATAAATGCAGAGGATGCGCACAGTGCAACAATATGATAAAGTGTGAATATCTCTGCCACCCACACACAGGAAAACGATCCCAAATAAATGACATTATTACGTGTTCCACCACCCATGTTATCTACATTATTAAATGTCCATGTGGGCTCTGCTATGTCGGTAAAACCTCTCGTTCTCTCAAACAGAGAATCAGTGAAAATAAAAGTTCGATCAGGAGAAAGGACAGGGATTATCAAATCGCTGTACATTTCAATGACCTGAAGCATGATATTTCTACCTTTAGATGTTGTGGCACAGAGAAAGTTAAGATATCAGACAGGGGAGGAGATATAAATAATACTCTGAGTTAAAGGGAATGTTTTGTGATTTTCACCCTCCAGACATTATTTCCTAAAGGTCGTTATGATGAAATGCCTGTGTATGTTATGGCGTGAATTTGAACGTGAATTATGCTCCTATTTAAGATGACTCTGATGTTTTTCGTACGATGTACCCAATGATTAATGAAAACTTGCTCGGTAGGTCTATATGTCCTCATTGTGGTTTTACAGATGTGTTTAATACGTCTTATTTACACACTTTATTTCAATATTTACGAAATTGATGTTGTATTTCGTAGCACGTATTAGTATTTCCTTCGCCTCCAACCCCTTTCGATGCGTGGAACGGATGTGGGCGGGGCTAGGTCTACACAAGGGTGCTAATTAAAATGTAAAAAACTCAGGAAAGCCATGAGACCGATATTTAAAGCTTATTAAAGATCAGTGATACTATCCTTCCTTTTCCCTAGAATTTCTGTGAGTGTAATATTTACTGTAAAGTTTAATTGTTTATTTCCCTTTTGTATATTATCTACCTCACTTGCTTTGGCAATGTTAACATATGTTTCCCATGCCAATAAAGCCCCTTGAATTGATTTGAATTGAATTGAGAGAGAGAGAGAGAGAGAGAGAGAGAGAGAGAGAGAGAGAGAGTGAAAGAAACAGTGAAAGACAGAAAGAGAGGGTAAGGAGAGGAGAAAGACAGAAAGAGAGAGTAAGGAGTGGAGAAAGACAGAAAGAGAGAGTAAGGAGTGGAGAAAGACAGAAAGAGAGAGTAAGGAGTGGAGAAAGACAGAAAGAGAGAGTAAGGAGTGGAGAAAGAGAGAGTAAGGAGTGAAGAAAGACAGAAAGAGAGAGTAAGGAGTGGAGAAAGACAGAAAGGGAGAGTAAGGAGTGGAGAAAGACAGTAAGGAGAGGAGAAAGACAGAAAGAGAGATTAAGGAGTGGAGAAAGAGAGTAAGGAGTGGAGAAAGACAGAAAGAGAGAGTAAGGAGTGGAGAAAGACAGAAAGAGAGATTAAGGAGTGGAGAAAGAGAGTAAGGAGTGGAGAAAGACAGAAAGAGAGATTAAGGAGTGGAGAAAGAGAGAGTAAGGAGAGGAGAAAGACAGAAAGAGAGAGTAAGGAGTGGAGAAAGAGAGAGTAAGGAGTGGAGAAAGAGAGAGTAGGGAGTGGAGAAAGAGAGAGTAAGGAGTGGAGAAAGAGTAAGGAGTGGAGAAAGACAGAAAGAGAGAGTAGTAAAGTAAAAACAAAATCTCCTGGCCAGTACGGGTATCGAACCCGTGACCTTCGCGTTATTAGCACGACGCTTTAACCAACTGAGCTAACCGGCCTTAGATAATGCTCATTCTACGGATAAAGGTGGAAATAACTACACCGTACTAAATAAGAGCGGAGAAAGAGAGAGTAAGGAGTGGAGAAAGAGAGAGTAAGGAGTGGAGAAAGAGAGAGAGTAAGGAGTGTAGAAAGACAGAAAGAGAGAGTAAGGAGTGGAGAAAGAGAGAGTAAGGAGTGGAGAAAGAGAGAGTAAGGAGTGGAGAAAGACAGAAGGAGAGAGTAAGGAGAGGAGAAAGAGAGAGTAAGGAGTGGAGAAGAAAGAGTAAGGAGTGGAGAAAGACAGAAAGGGAGAGTAAGGAGTGGAGAAAGAGAGAGTAAGGAGTGGAGAAAGAGAGAGTAAGGAGTGGAGAAAGACAGAAAGGGAGAGTAAGGAGTGGAGAAAGAGAGAGTAAGGAGTGGAGAAAGACAGAAAGAGAGAGTAAGGAGTGGAGAAAGACAGAAAGAGAGAGTAAGGAGTGGAGAAAGACAGAAAGAGGGAGTAAGTAGTGGAGAAAGACAGAAAGAGAGAGTAAGGAGTGGAGAAAGACAGAAAGAGAGAGTAAGAAGTGGAGAAAGACAGAAAGAGAGAGTAAGGAGTGGAGAAAGACAGAAAGAGAGAGTAAGGAGTGGAGAAAGACAGAAAGAGAGAGTAAGAAGTGGAGAAAGACAGAAAGAGAGAGTAAGGAGTGGAGAAAGACAGAAAGAGAGAGTAAGGAGTGGAGAAAGAGAGAGTAAGGAGTGGAGAAAGACAAAAAGAGAGATTCTACGGATAAAGGTGGAAATAACTACACCGTACTAAATAAGAGCGGAGAAAGAGAGAGTAAGGAGTGGAGAAAGAGAGAGTAAGGAGTGGAGAAAGAGAGAGTAAGGAGTGGAGAAAGAGAGAGAGTGGAGAAAGAGAGAGTAAGGAGTGGAGAAAGAGTAAGGAGTGGAGAAAGACAAAATCTCCTGGCCAGTACGGGTATCGAACCCGCGACCTTCGCGTTATTAGCATGACGCTCTAACCAACTGAGCTAACCGGCCTTAGATAATGCTCATTCTACGGATAAAGGTGGAAATAACTACACCGTACTAAATAAGAGCGGAGAAAGATAGAGTAAGGAGTGGAGAAAGAGAGAAAGAGAGAGTAAGGAGTGGAGAAAGACAGAAAGAGAGAGTAAGGAGTGGAGAAAGACAGAAAGAGAGAGTAGTAAAGTAAAAACAAAATCTCCTGACCAGTACGGGTATCGATCCCGCGACCTTCGCGTTATTAGCACGACGCTCTAACCAACTGAGCTAACCGGCCTTAGATCATGCTCATTCTACGGATAAAGGTGGAAATAACTACACCGTACTAAATAAGAGCAGAGAAAGAGAGAGTAAGGAGTGGAGAAAGAGAGAGTAAGGAGTGGAGAAAGAGAGAGAGTAAGGAGTGTAGAAAGACAGAAAGAGAGAGTAAGGAGTGGAGAAAGACAGAAAGAGAGAGTAGTAAAGTAAAAACAAAATCTCCTGGCCAGTACGGGTATCGATCCCGCGACCTTCGCGTTATTAGCACGACGCTCTAACCAACTGAGCTAACCGGCCTTAGATCATGCTCATTCTACGGATAAAGGTGGAAATAACTACACCGTACTAAATAAGAGCAGAGAAAGAGAGAGTAAGGAGTGGAGAAAGAGAGAGTAAGGAGTGGAGAAAGAGAGAGTAAGGAGTGGAGAAAGACAGAAGGAGAGAGTAAGGAGAGGAGAAAGAGAGAGTAAGGAGTGGAGAAGAAAGAGTAAGGAGTGGAGAAAGACAGAAAGGGAGAGTAAGGAGTGGAGAAAGAGAGAGTAAGGAGTGGAGAAAGAGAGAGTAAGGAGTGGAGAAAGACAGAAAGGGAGAGTAAGGAGTGGAGAAAGAGAGAGTAAGGAGTGGAGAAAGACAGAAAGAGAGAGTAAGGAGTGGAGAAAGACAGAAAGAGAGAGTAAGGAGTGGAGAAAGACAGAAAGAGGGAGTAAGTAGTGGAGAAAGACAGAAAGAGAGAGTAAGGAGTGGAGAAAGACAGAAAGAGAGAGTAAGAAGTGGAGAAAGACAGAAAGAGAGAGTAAGGAGTGGAGAAAGACAGAAAGAGAGAGTAAGGAGTGGAGAAAGACAGAAAGAGAGAGTAAGAAGTGGAGAAAGACAGAAAGAGAGAGTAAGGAGTGGAGAAAGACAGAAGAGAGAGTAAGGAGTGGAGAAAGAGAGAGTAAGGAGTGGAGAAAGACAAAAAGAGAGATTCTACGGATAAAGGTGGAAATAACTACACCGTACTAAATAAGAGCGGAGAAAGAGAGAGTAAGGAGTGGAGAAAGAGAGAGTAAGGAGTGGAGAAAGAGAGAGTAAGGAGTGGAGAAAGAGAGAGTAGGGAGTGGAGAAAGAGAGAGTAAGGAGTGGAGAAAGAGTAAGGAGTGGAGAAAGACAAAATCTCCTGGCCAGTACGGGTATCGAACCCGCGACCTTCGCGTTATTAGCATGACGCTCTAACCAACTGAGCTAACCGGCCTTAGATAATGCTCATTCTACGGATAAAGGTGGAAATAACTACACCGTACTAAATAAGAGCGGAGAAAGATAGAGTAAGGAGTGGAGAAAGAGAGAAAGAGAGAGTAAGGAGTGGAGAAAGACAGAAAGAGAGAGTAGTAAAGTAAAAACAAAATCTGCTGACCAGTACGGGTATCGATCCCGCGACCTTCGCGTTATTAGCACGACGCTCTAACCAACTGAGCTAACCGGCCTTAGATCATGCTCATTCTACGGATAAAGGTGGAAATAACTACACCGTACTAAATAAGAGCAGAGAAAGAGAGAGTAAGGAGTGGAGAAAGAGAGAGTAAGGAGTGGAGAAAGAGAGAGAGTAAGGAGTGTAGAAAGACAGAAAGAGAGAGTAAGGAGTGGAGAAAGACAGAAAGAGAGAGTAGTAAAGTAAAAACAAAATCTCCTGGCCAGTACGGGTATCGAACCCGCAACCTTCGCGTTATTAGCATGACGCTCTAACCAACTGAGCTAACCGGCCTTAGATAATGCCCATACTACGGATAAAGGTGCAAATAACTACACCGTACTAAATAAGAGCTCAAGACATTCCATAACAAATCCATCACCTATTGAGAAATAAACTATGAGCCCCCTAAGCAAGCTGGTCCCGGGGCTCTGTTCACAAACACACCCCACAGGGCTCCAGGACAGCAACACAATTATGTGTGTGGATGAAGCTCTTAATTTGGCATTGGAAAAACAGGAGATGAACTGCTACAAACAAAGACCTGCTAAAGCTAAAGAACACTCCGTAATGTTCACAACGACATCAACTTTGAACTCGCGAAAAGTGGGAGATGCGGTCAAGAAAAACTGGCACATTTTATCATCGGACCCATTTTTGTCGGCGGAATTTACAAATCCACCACTTATTGTGTATAGAAGAGGTCGCAATATACGAGATAAATTGGTCCATGCCAACTCCCAATCACAAAAGAAAACCAGCCAGGCTCTTTTACGCCCTCTTCCAAATGGTAGCTATAAATGCAGAGGATGCGCACAGTGCAACAATATGATAAAGTGTGAATATCTCTGCCACCCACACACAGGAAAACGATCCCAAATAAATGACATTATTACGTGTTCCACCACCCATGTTATCTACATTATTAAATGTCCATGTGGGCTCTGCTATGTCGGTAAAACCTCTCGTTCTCTCAAACAGAGAATCAGTGAAAATAAAAGTTCGATCAGGAGAAAGGACAGGGATTATCAAGTCGCTGTACATTTCAATGACCTGAAGCATGATATTTCTACCTTTAGATGTTGTGGCACAGAGAAAGTTAAGATATCAGACAGGGGAGGAGATATAAATAATACTCTGAGTTAAAGGGAATGTTTTGTGATTTTCACCCTCCAGACATTATTTCCTAAAGGTCGTTATGATGAAATGCCTGTGTATGTTATGGCGTGAATTTGAACGTGAATTATGCTCCTATTTAAGATGACTCTGATGTTTTTCGTACGATGTACCCAATGATTAATGAAAACTTGCTCGGTAGGTCTATATGTCCTCATTGTGGTTTTACAGATGTGTTTAATACGTCTTATTTACATACTTTATTTCAATATTTACGAAATTGATGTTGTATTTCGTAGCACGTATTAGTATTTCCTTCGCCTCCAACCCCTTTCGATGCGTGGAACGGATGTGGGCGGGGCTAGGTCTACACAAGGGTGCTAATTAAAATGTAAAAAACTCACGAAAGCCATGAGACCGATATTTAAAGCTTATTAAAGATCAGTGATACTATCCTTCCTTTTCCCTAGAATTTCTGTGAGTGTAATATTTACTGTAAAGTTTAATTGTTTATTTCCCTTTTGTATATTATCTACCTCACTTGCTTTGGCAATGTTAACATATGTTTCCCATGCCAATAAAGCCCCTTGAATTGATTTGAATTGAATTGAGAGAGAGAGAGAGAGAGAGAGAGAGAGAGAGAGAGAGAGAGAGAGAGAGTGAAAGAAACAGTGAAAGACAGAAAGAGAGGGTAAGGAGAGGAGAAGACAGAAAGAGAGAGTAAGGAGTGGAGAAAGACAGAAAGAGAGAGTAAGGAGTGGAGAAAGACAGAAAGAGAGAGTAAGGAGTGGAGAAAGACAGAAAGAGAGAGTAAGGAGTGGAGAAAGAGAGAGTAAGGAGTGAAGAAAGACAGAAAGAGAGAGTAAGGAGTGGAGAAAGACAGTAAGGAGAGGAGAAAGACAGAAAGAGAGATTAAGGAGTGGAGAAGAGAGTAAGGAGTGGAGAAAGACAGAAAGAGAGAGTAAGGAGTGGAGAAAGAGAGTAAGGAGTGGAGAAAGACAGAAAGAGAGATTAAGGAGTGGAGAAAGAGAGTAAGGAGTGGAGAAAGACAGAAAGAGAGAATAAGGAGTGGAGAAAGAGAGAGTAAGGAGAGGAGAAAGACAGAAAGAGAGAGTAAGGAGTGGAGAAAGACAGAAAGAGAGATTAAGGAGTGGAGAAAGAGAGTAAGGAGTGGAGAAAGAGAGTGTAAGGAGTGAAGAAAGACAGAAAGAGAGAGTAAGGAGTGGAGAAAGAGAGAGTAAGGAGAGGAGAAAGACAGAAAGAGAGAGTAAGGAGTGGAGAAGACAGAAAGAGAGATTAAGGAGTGGAGAAAGAGAGTAAGGAGTGGAGAAAGAGAGTAAGGAGTGGAGAAAGAGAGAGTAAGGAGTGGAGAAAGAAAGAGAGAGTAAGGAGTGGAGAAAGAGAGAGTAAGGAGTGGAGAAAGAGAGAGTAAGGAGTGGAGAAAGAGAGAGAGTAAGGAGTGTAGAAAGACAGAAAGAGAGAGTAAGGAGTGGAGAAAGAGAGAGTAAGGAGTGGAGAAAGAGAGAGTAAGGAGTGGAGAAAGACAGAAGGAGAGAGTAAGGAGAGGAGAAAGAGAGAGTAAGGAGTGGAGAAGAAAGAGTAAGGAGTGGAGAAAGACAGAAAGGGAGAGTAAGGAGTGGAGAAAGAGAGAGTAAGGAGTGGAGAAAGAGAGAGTAAGGAGTGGAGAAAGACAGAAAGGGAGAGTAAGGAGTGGAGAAAGAGAGAGTAAGGAGTGGAGAAAGACAGAAAGAGAGAGTAAGGAGTGGAGAAAGACAGAAAGAGAGAGTAAGGAGTGGAGAAAGACAGAAAGAGGGAGTAAGTAGTGGAGAAAGACAGAAAGAGAGAGTAAGGAGTGGAGAAAGACAGAAAGAGAGAGTAAGAAGTGGAGAAAGACAGAAAGAGAGAGTAAGGAGTGGAGAAAGACAGAAAGAGAGAGTAAGGAGTGGAGAAAGACAGAAAGAGAGAGTAAGAAGTGGAGAAGACAGAAAGAGAGAGTAAGGAGTGGAGAAAGACAGAAAGAGAGAGTAAGGAGTGGAGAAAGAGAGAGTAGGAGTGGAGAAAGACAAAAGAGAGATTCTACGGATAAAGGTGGAAATAACTACACCGTACTAAATAAGAGCGGAGAAAGAGAGAGTAAGGAGTGGAGAAAGAGAGAGTAAGGAGTGGAGAAAGAGAGAGTAAGGAGTGGAGAAAGAGAGAGTAGGGAGTGGAGAAAGAGAGAGTAAGGAGTGGAGAAAGAGTAAGGAGTGGAGAAAGACAAAATCTCCTGGCCAGTACGGGTATCGAACCCGCGACCTTCGCGTTATTAGCATGACGCTCTAACCAACTGAGCTAACCGGCCTTAGATAATGCTCATTCTACGGATAAAGGTGGAAATAACTACACCGTACTAAATAAGAGCGGAGAAAGATAGAGTAAGGAGTGGAGAAAGAGAGAAGAGAGAGTAAGGAGTGGAGAAAGACAGAAAGAGAGAGTAGTAAAGTAAAAACAAAATCTGCTGACCAGTACGGGTATCGATCCCGCGACCTTCGCGTTATTAGCACGACGCTCTAACCAACTGAGCTAACCGGCCTTAGATCATGCTCATTCTACGGATAAAGGTGGAAATAACTACACCGTACTAAATAAGAGCAGAGAAAGAGAGAGTAAGGAGTGGAGAAAGAGAGAGTAAGGAGTGGAGAAAGAGAGAGAGTAAGGAGTGTAGAAAGACAGAAAGAGAGAGTAAGGAGTGGAGAAAGACAGAAAGAGAGAGTAGTAAAGTAAAAACAAAATCTCCTGGCCAGTACGGGTATCGAACCCGCAACCTTCGCGTTATTAGCATGACGCTCTAACCAACTGAGCTAACCGGCCTTAGATAATGCCCATACTACGGATAAAGGTGCAAATAACTACACCGTACTAAATAAGAGCTCAAGACATTCCATAACAAATCCATCACCTATTGAGAAATAAACTATGAGCCCCCTAAGCAAGCTGGTCCCGGGGCTCTGTTCACAAACACACCCCACAGGGCTCCAGGACAGCAACACAATTATGTGTGTGGATGAAGCTCTTAATTTGGCATTGGAAAAACAGGAGATGAACTGCTACAAACAAAGACCTGCTAAAGCTAAAGAACACTCCGTAATGTTCACAACGACATCAACTTTGAACTCGCGAAAAGTGGGAGATGCGGTCAAGAAAAACTGGCACATTTTATCATCGGACCCATTTTTGTCGGCGGAATTTACAAATCCACCACTTATTGTGTATAGAAGAGGTCGCAATATACGAGATAAATTGGTCCATGCCAACTCCCAATCACAAAAGAAAACCAGCCAGGCTCTTTTACGCCCTCTTCCAAATGGTAGCTATAAATGCAGAGGATGCGCACAGTGCAACAATATGATAAAGTGTGAATATCTCTGCCACCCACACACAGGAAAACGATCCCAAATAAATGACATTATTACGTGTTCCACCACCCATGTTATCTACATTATTAAATGTCCATGTGGGCTCTGCTATGTCGGTAAAACCTCTCGTTCTCTCAAACAGAGAATCAGTGAAAATAAAAGTTCGATCAGGAGAAAGGACAGGGATTATCAAGTCGCTGTACATTTCAATGACCTGAAGCATGATATTTCTACCTTTAGATGTTGTGGCACAGAGAAAGTTAAGATATCAGACAGGGGAGGAGATATAAATAATACTCTGAGTTAAAGGGAATGTTTTGTGATTTTCACCCTCCAGACATTATTTCCTAAAGGTCGTTATGATGAAATGCCTGTGTATGTTATGGCGTGAATTTGAACGTGAATTATGCTCCTATTTAAGATGACTCTGATGTTTTTCGTACGATGTACCCAATGATTAATGAAAACTTGCTCGGTAGGTCTATATGTCCTCATTGTGGTTTTACAGATGTGTTTAATACGTCTTATTTACACACTTTATTTCAATATTTACGAAATTGATGTTGTATTTCGTAGCACGTATTAGTATTTCCTTCGCCTCCAACCCCTTTCGATGCGTGGAACGGATGTGGGCGGGGCTAGGTCTACACAAGGGTGCTAATTAAAATGTAAAAAACTCACGAAAGCCATGAGACCGATATTTAAAGCTTATTAAAGATCAGTGATACTATCCTTCCTTTTCCCTAGAATTTCTGTGAGTGTAATATTTACTGTAAAGTTTAATTGTTTATTTCCCTTTTGTATATTATCTACCTCACTTGCTTTGGCAATGTTAACATATGTTTCCCATGCCAATAAAGCCCCTTGAATTGATTTGAATTGAATTGAGAGAGAGAGAGAGAGAGAGAGAGAGAGAGAGAGAGAGAGAGAGAGAGAGAGTGAAAGAAACAGTGAAAGACAGAAAGAGAGGGTAAGGAGAGGAGAAAGACAGAAAGAGAGAGTAAGGAGTGGAGAAAGACAGAAAGAGAGAGTAAGGAGTGGAGAAAGACAGAAAGAGAGAGTAAGGAGTGGAGAAAGACAGAAAGAGAGAGTAAGGAGTGGAGAAAGAGAGAGTAAGGAGTGAAGAAAGACAGAAAGAGAGAGTAAGGAGTGGAGAAAGACAGTAAGGAGAGGAGAAAGACAGAAAGAGAGATTAAGGAGTGGAGAAAGAGAGTAAGGAGTGGAGAAAGACAGAAAGAGAGAGTAAGGAGTGGAGAAAGAGAGTAAGGAGTGGAGAAAGACAGAAAGAGAGATTAAGGAGTGGAGAAAGAGAGTAAGGAGTGGAGAAAGACAGAAAGAGAGAATAAGGAGTGGAGAAAGAGAGAGTAAGGAGAGGAGAAAGACAGAAAGAGAGAGTAAGGAGTGGAGAAAGACAGAAAGAGAGATTAAGGAGTGGAGAAAGAGAGTAAGGAGTGGAGAAAGAGAGTGTAAGGAGTGAAGAAAGACAGAAAGAGAGAGTAAGGAGTGGAGAAAGAGAGAGTAAGGAGAGGAGAAAGACAGAAAGAGAGAGTAAGGAGTGGAGAAAGACAGAAAGAGAGATTAAGGAGTGGAGAAAGAGAGTAAGGAGTGGAGAAAGAGAGTAAGGAGTGGAGAAAGAGAGAGTAAGGAGTGGAGAAAGAAAGAGAGAGTAAGGAGTGGAGAAAGAGAGAGTAAGGAGTGGAGAAAGATAGAAAGAGAGAGTAAGGAGTGGAGAAAGACAGAAAGGGAGAGTAAGGAGTGGAGAAAGACAGAAAGGGAGAGTAAGGAGTGGAGAAAGACAGTAAGGAGAGGAGAAAGACAGAAAGAGAGATTAAGGAGTGGAGAAAGAGAGTAAGGAGTGGAGAAAGACAGAAAGAGAGAGTAAGGAGTGGAGAAAGAGAGAGTAAGGAGTGAAGAAAGACAGAAAGAGAGAGTAAGGAGTGGAGAAAGACAGAAAGGGAGAGTAAGGAGTGGAGAAAGACAGTAAGGAGAGTAGAAAGACAGAAAGAGAGATTAAGGAGTGGAGAAAGAGAGTAAGGAGTGGAGAAAGACAGAAAGAGAGAGTAAGGAGTGGAGAAAGAGAGTAAAGAGAGTAAGGAGTGGAGAAAGACAGAAAGAGAGAGTAAGGAGTGAAGAAAGACAGAAAGAGAGAGTAAGGAGTGGAGAAAGACAGAAAGAGAGAGTAAGGAGTGGAGAAAGAGAGAGTAAGGAGTGAAGAAAGACAGAAAGAGAGAGTAAGGAGTGGAGAAAGACAGTAAGGAGAGGAGAAAGACAGAAAGAGAGATTAAGGAGTGGAGAAAGAGAGTAAGGAGTGGAGAAAGACAGAAAGAGAGAGTAAGGAGTGGAGAAAGAGAGTAAGGAGTGGAGAAAGACAGAAAGAGAGATTAAGGAGTGGAGAAAGAGAGTAAGGAGTGGAGAAAGACAGAAAGAGAGAGTAAGGAGTGGAGAAAGACAGAAAGGGAGAGTAAGGAGTGGAGAAAGACAGTAAGGATAGGAGAAAGACAGAAAGAGAGACTAAGGAGTGGAGAAAGAGAGTAAGGAGTGGAGAAAGACAGAAAGAGAGAGTAAGGAGTGGAGAAAGAGAGTAAGGAGTGGAGAAAGACAGAAAGAGAGATTAAGGAGTGGAGAAAGAGAGTAAGGAGTGGAGAAAGACAGAAAGAGAGAATAAGGAGTGGAGAAAGAGAGAGTAAGGAGAGGAGAAAGACAGAAAGAGAGAGTAAGGAGTGGAGAAAGACAGAAAGAGAGATTAAGGAGTGGAGAAAGAGAGTAAGGAGTGGAGAAAGAGAGTGTAAGGAGTGAAGAAAGACAGAAAGAGAGAGTAAGGAGTGGAGAAAGAGAGAGTAAGGAGAGGAGAAAGACAGAAAGAGAGAGTAAGGAGTGGAGAAAGACAGAAAGAGAGATTAAGGAGTGGAGAAAGAGAGTAAGGAGTGGAGAAAGAGAGTAAGGAGTGGAGAAAGAGAGAGTAAGGAGTGGAGAAAGAAAGAGAGAGTAAGGAGTGGAGAAAGACAGAAAGAGAGATTAAGGAGTGGAGAAAGAGAGTAAGGAGTGGAGAAAGAGAGTAAGGAGTGGAGAAAGAGAGAGTAAGGAGTGGAGAAAGAAAGAGAGAGTAAGGAGTGGAGAAAGAGAGAGTAAGGAGTGGAGAAAGATAGAAAGAGAGAGTAAGGAGTGGAGAAAGACAGAAAGAGAGAGCAAGGAGTGGAGAAAGACAGAAAGAGAGAGTAAGGAGTGGAGAAAGAGAGAGTAAGGAGTGGAGAAAGACAGAAAGAGAGAGTAAGGAGTGGAGAAAGACAGAAAGAGATAGTAAGGATTGGAGAAAGAGAGAGTAAGGAGTGGAGAAGGAGAGAGTAAGGAGTGGAGAAAGACAGAAAGAGAGAGTAAGGAGTGGAGAAAGAGGGTGCAGCTGTCTGCAGGCTCTTTACCTCTCTGTACTTAGTGTCCTTCTCTAGTTAATGTGTGACCAAGTGAGCATGGGGAAAGGTGTGTGTGTGTGTGTATGTGTGTAAATAATGAATGAATCAAATGATTGATGGACCCGTCTATCTGTTTCTTCACCATTCTGTCTCTCTGTCTCTTAGTCCATGAAGTCCCTGTCCTCCTTCCTTCCTTCCTTCCTTGTATAATAAAAAACGAACGAAAACTCCTACAATGAAAAAAAACCTCCTACATTAAAATGTCACTCAACAATAACACAACAATCGACAACTCATACTACTAATTTAAAATGCACATTGTAAACCCCAATCAATAGAGTTATGAGACACTGTAGACATACACAGTAGAGGAAAAATAAAAAGTTGTGGCCAGTACGGGTATCGAACCCGCGACCTTCGCGTTATTAGCACGACGCTCTAACCAACTGAGCTAACCGGCCTTAGGTCATGCTCATTCTACGTATAAAGGTAGAAATAACTACACCGTACTAAATAAGAGCTCAAGACATTCCATAACAAATCCATCACCTATTGAGAAATAAACTATGAGCCCCCTAAGCAAGCTGGTCCCGGGGCTCTGTTCACAAACACACCCCACAGGGCTCCAGGACAGCAACACAATTATGTGTGTGGATGAAGCTCTTAATTTGGCATTGGAAAAACAGGAGATGAACTGCTACAAACAAAGACCTGCTAAAGCTAAAGAACACTCCGTAATGTTCACAACGACATCAACTTTGAACTCGCGAAAAGTGGGAGATGCGGTCAAGAAAAACTGGCACATTTTATCATCGGACCCATTTTTGTCGGCGGAATTTACAAATCCACCACTTATTGTGTATAGAAGAGGTCGCAATATACGAGATAAATTGGTCCATGCCAACTCCCAATCACAAAAGAAAACCAGCCAGGCTCTTTTACGCCCTCTTCCAAATGGTAGCTATAAATGCAGAGGATGCGCACAGTGCAACAATATGATAAAGTGTGAATATCTCTGCCACCCACACACAGGAAAACGATCCCAAATAAATGACATTATTACGTGTTCCACCACCCATGTTATTTACATTATTAAATGTCCATATGGGCTCTGCTATGTCGGTAAAACCTCTCGTTCTCTCAAACAGAGAATCAGTGAACATAAAAGTTCAATCAGGAGAAAGGACAGGGATTATCAAGTCGCTGTACATTTCAATGACCTGAAGCATGATATTTCTACCTTTAGATGTTGTGGCACAGAGAAAGTTAAGATATCAGACAGGGGAGGAGATATAAATAATACTCTGAGTTAAAGGGAATGTTTTGGGATTTTCACCCTCCAGACATTATTTCCTAAAGGTCGTTATGATGAAATGCCTGTGTATGTTATGGCGTGAATTTGAACGTGAATTATGCTCCTATTTAAGATGACTCTGATGTTTTTCGTACGATGTACCCAATGATTAATGAAAACTTGCTCGGTAGGTCTATATGTCCTCATTGTGGTTTTACAGATGTGTTTAATACGTCTTATTTACACACTTTATTTGAATATTTATGAAGTGTATGTTGTATTTGGTAGCACGTATTAGTATTTCCTTCGCCTCCAACCCCTTTCGATGCGTGGGACGGATGTGGGCGGGGCTAGGTCTACACAAGGGTGCTAATTGAAAAAAAAAAACTCACGAAAGCCATGAGGCCGATAAGTAAAGCTTATTAAAGATCAGTGATACTACCAAGAGTGGTGTGCGGTTTCCTTTCCCTGGAACTTCTGTATGTGTAATGTTTACTGTATATTTGTATTGTTTATTTCACTTTTGTATATTATCTACTTCACTTGCTTTGGCAATGTTAACATATGTTTCCCATGCCAATAAAGCCACTTGAGTTGAATTGAAATTGAATTGAGAGAGAGAGAGAGAGAGAGAGAGAGAGAGAGAGAGAGAGAGAGAGAGAGAGAGAGAGAGAGAGAAAAGCAATGAAGGACAGAAAGAGAGAGTAAGGAGTGGAGAAAGACAGAAAGAGAGAGTAAGGAGTGGAGAAAGACAGAGAGAGAGAGTAAGGAGTGGAGAATGAGAGAGTAAGCAGTCGAGAAAGAGAGAGTAAGGAGTGGAGAAAGACAGAAAGAGAGAGTAAGGAGTGGAGAAAGACAGAGAGAGAGTAAGGAGTCGAGAAAGACAGAAAGAGAGAGTAAGGAGTGGAGAAAAACAGAGAGAGAGAGTAAGGAGTGGAGAAAGACAGAGAGAGAGAGAGAGAGAGAGAGAAAGGAGTGGAGAAAGAGAGAGAGTAAGGAGTGGAGAAAGACAGAAAGAGAGAGAGTAAGGAGTGGAGAAAGACAGAAAGAGAGAGAGTAAGGAGTGGAGAAAGACAGAAAGAGAGAGAGTAAGGAGTGGAGAAAGACAGAAAGATAGAGTAAGGAGTGGAGAAAGAGAGAGTAAGGAGTGGAGAAAGACAGAAAGAGAGAGTAAGGAGTGGAGAAAGAGAGAGTAATGAGTGGAGAAAGACAGAAAGAGAGAGTAAGGATTGGAGAAAGACAGAGAGAGAGTAAGGAGTCGAGAAAGACAGAAAGAGAGAGTAAGGAGTGGAGAAAAACAGAGAGAGAGAGTAAGGAGTGGAGAAAGACAGAGAGAGAGAGAGAGTAAGGAGTGGAGAAAGAGAGAGAGTAGGGAGTGGAGAAAGACAGAAAGAAAGAGAGAGTAGGGAGTGGAGAAAGACAGAGAGAGAGAGAGTAAGGAGTGGAGAAAGACAGAAAGAGAGAGAGTAAGGAGTGGAGAAAGACAGAAAGATAGAGTAAGGAGTGGAGAAAGAGAGAGTAAGGAGTGGAGAAAGACAGAAAGAGAGAGTAAGGAGTGGAGAAAGAGAGAGTAATGAGTGGAGAAAGACAGAAAGAGAGAGTAAGGAGTGGAGAAAGACAGAGAGAGAGTAAGGAGTCGAGAAAGACAGAAAGAGAGAGTAAGGAGTGGAGAAAAACAGAGAGAGAGAGAGTAAGGAGTGGAGAAAGACAGAGAGAGAGAGAGAGTAAGGAGTGGAGAAAGAGAGAGAGTAGGGAGTGGAGAAAGACACAAAGAGAGAGTAGGGAGTGGAGAAAGACAGAGAGAGAGAGAGTAAGGAGTGGAGAAAGACAGAAAGAGAGAGAGTAAGGAGTGGAGAAAGACAGAAAGAGAGAGAGTAAGGAGTGGAGAAAGACAGAAAGAGAGAGTAAGGAGTGGAGAAAGAGAGAGTAAGGAGTGAAGAAAGACAGAAAGAGAGAGTAAGGAGTGGAGAAAGACAGAAAGGGAGAGTAAGGAGTGGAGAAAGACAGTAAGGAGAGGAGAAAGACAGAAAGAGAGATTAAGGAGTGGAGAAAGAGAGTAAGGAGTGGAGAAAGACAGAAAGAGAGAGTAAGGAGTGGAGAAAGAGAGTAAGGAGTGGAGAAAGACAGAAAGAGAGATTAAGGAGTGGAGAAAGAGAGTAAGGAGTGGAGAAAGACAGAAAGAGAGAATAAGGAGTGGAGAAAGAGAGAGTAAGGAGAGGAGAAAGACAGAAAGAGAGAGTAAGGAGTGGAGAAAGACAGAAAGAGAGATTAAGGAGTGGAGAAAGAGAGTAAGGAGTGGAGAAAGAGAGTGTAAGGAGTGAAGAAAGACAGAAAGAGAGAGTAAGGAGTGGAGAAAGAGAGAGTAAGGAGAGGAGAAAGACAGAAAGAGAGAGTAAGGAGTGGAGAAAGACAGAAAGAGAGATTAAGGAGTGGAGAAAGAGAGTAAGGAGTGGAGAAAGAGAGTAAGGAGTGGAGAAAGAGAGAGTAAGGAGTGGAGAAAGAAAGAGAGAGTAAGGAGTGGAGAAAGAGAGAGTAAGGAGTGGAGAAAGATAGAAAGAGAGAGTAAGGAGTGGAGAAAGACAGAAAGGGAGAGTAAGGAGTGGAGAAAGAGAGAGTAAGGAGTGAAGAAAGACAGAAAGAGAGAGTAAGGAGTGGAGAAAGAGAGAGTAAGGAGAGGAGAAAGACAGAAAGAGAGAGTAAGGAGTGGAGAAAGACAGAAAGAGAGATTAAGGAGTTTAGAAAGAGAGTAAGGAGTGGAGAAAGAGAGTAAGGAGTGGAGAAAGAGAGAGTAAGGAGTGGAGAAAGAAAGAGAGAGTAAGGAGTGGAGAAAGAGAGTAAGGAGTGGAGAAAGATAGAAAGAGAGAGTAAGGAGTGGAGAAAGAGAGAGTAAGGAGAGGAGAAAGACAGAAAGAGAGAGCAAGGAGTGGAGAAAGACAGAAAGAGAGAGTAAGGAGTGGAGAAAGAGAGAGTAAGGAGTGGAGAAAGACAGAAAGAGAGAGTAAGGAGAGGAGAAAGACAGAGAGAGAGTAAGGCGTGGAGAAAGACAGAAAGAGATAGTAAGGATTGGAGAAAGACAGAAAGAGAGAGTAAGGAGTGGAGAAAGACAGAAAGAGATAGTAAGGATTGGAGAAAGAGAGAGTAAGGAGTGGAGAAGGAGAGAGTAAGGAGTGGAGAAAGACAGAAAGAGAGAGTAAGGAGTGGAGAAAGAGGGTGCAGCTGTCTGCAGGCTCTTTACCTCTCTGTACTTAGTGTCCTTCTCTAGTTAATGTGTGACCAAGTGAGCATGGGGAAAGGTGTGTGTGTGTGTGTATGTGTGTAAATAATGAATGAATCAAATGATTGATGGACCCGTCTATCTGTTTCTTCACCATTCTGTCTCTCTGTCTCTTAGTCCATGAAGTCCCTGTCCTCCTTCCTTCCTTCCTTCCTTGTATAATAAAAAACGAACGAAAACTCCTACAATGAAAAAAAACCTCCTACATTAAAATGTCACTCAACAATAACACAACAATCGACAACTCATACTACTAATTTAAAATGCACATTGTAAACCCCAATCAATAGAGTTATGAGACACTGTAGACATACACAGTAGAGGAAAAATAAAAAGTTGTGGCCAGTACGGGTATCGAACCCGCGACCTTCGCGTTATTAGCACGACGCTCTAACCAACTGAGCTAACCGGCCTTAGATAATGCTCATGCTACGTATAAAGGTGGAAATAACTACACCGTACTAAATAAGAGCTCAAGACATTCCATAACAAATCCATCACCTATTGAGAAATAAACTATGAGCCCCCTAAGCAAGCTGGTCCCGGGGCTCTGTTCACAAACACACCCCACAGGGCTCCAGGACAGCAACACAATTATGTGTGTGGATGAAGCTCTTAATTTGGCATTGGAAAAACAGGAGATGAACTGCTACAAACAAAGACCTGCTAAAGCTAAAGAACACTCCGTAATGTTCACAACGACATCAATTTTGAACTCGCGAAAAGTGGGAGATGCGGTCAAGAAAAACTGGCACATTTTATCATCGGACCCATTTTTGTCGGCGGAATTTACAAATCCACCACTTATTGTGTATAGAAGAGGTCGCAATATACGCGATAAATTGGTCCATGCCAACTCCCAATCACAAAAGAAAACCAGCCAGGCTCTTTTACGCCCTCTTCCAAATGGTAGCTATAAATGCAGAGGATGCGCACAGTGCAACAACATGATAAAGTGTGAATATCTCTGCCACCCACACACAGGAAAACGATCCCAAATAAATGACATTATTACGTGTTCCACCACCCATGTTATTTACATTATTAAATGTCCATATGGGCTCTGCTATGTCGGTAAAACCTCTCGTTCTCTCAAACAGAGAATCAGTGAACATAAAAGTTCAACCAGGAGAAAGGACAGGGATTATCAAGTCGCTGTACATTTCAATGACCTGAAGCATGATATTTCTACCTTTAGATGTTGTGGCACAGAGAAAGTTAAGATATCAGACAGGGGAGGAGATATAAATAATACTCTGAGTTAAAGGGAATGTTTTGTGATTTTCACCCTCCAGACATTATTTCCTAAAGGTCGTTATGATGAAATGCCTGTGTATGTTATGGCGTGAATTTGAACGTGAATTATGCTCCTATTTAAGATGACTCTGATGTTTTTCGTACGATGTACCCAATGATTAATGAAAACTTGCTCGGTAGGTCTATATGTCCTCATTGTGGTTTTACAGATGTGTTTAATACGTCTTATTTACACACTTTATTTGAATATTTATGAAGTGTATGTTGTATTTGGTAGCACGTATTAGTATTTCCTTCGCCTCCAACCCCTTTCGATGCGTGGGACGGATGTGGGCGGGGCTAGGTCTACACAAGGGTGCTAATTGAAAAAAAAAAACTCACGAAAGCCATGAGGCCGATAAGTAAAGCTTATTAAAGATCAGTGATACTACCAAGAGTGGTGTGCGGTTTCCTTTTCCCTGGAACTTCTGTATGTGTAATGTTTACTGTATATTTGTATTGTTTATTTCACTTTTGTATATTATCTACTTCACTTGCTTTGGCAATGTTAACATATGTTTCCCATGCCAATAAAGCCACTTGAGTTGAATTGAAATTGAATTGAGAGAGAGAGAGAGAGAGAGAGAGAGAGAGAGAGAGAGAGAGAGAGAGAGAGAGAAAAGCAATGAAGGACAGAAAGAGAGAGTAAGGAGTGGAGAAAGACAGAAAGAGAGAGTAAGGAGTGGAGAAAGACAGAGAGAGAGAGTAAGGAGTGGAGAATGAGAGAGTAAGCAGTCGAGAAAGAGAGAGTAAGGAGTGGAGAAAGACAGAAAGAGAGAGTAAGGAGTGGAGAAAGACAGAGAGAGAGTAAGGAGTCGAGAAAGACAGAAAGAGAGAGTAAGGAGTGGAGAAAAACAGAGAGAGAGAGTAAGGAGTGGAGAAAGACAGAGAGAGAGAGAGAGAGAGAGAGAGAAAGGAGTGGAGAAAGAGAGAGAGTAAGGAGTGGAGAAAGACAGAAAGAGAGAGAGTAAGGAGTGGAGAAAGACAGAAAGAGAGAGAGTAAGGAGTGGAGAAAGACAGAAAGAGAGAGAGTAAGGAGTGGAGAAAGACAGAAAGATAGAGTAAGGAGTGGAGAAAGAGAGAGTAAGGAGTGGAGAAAGACAGAAAGAGAGAGTAAGGAGTGGAGAAAGAGAGAGTAATGAGTGGAGAAAGACAGAAAGAGAGAGTAAGGAGTGGAGAAAGACAGAGAGAGAGTAAGGAGTCGAGAAAGACAGAAAGAGAGAGTAAGGAGTGGAGAAAAACAGAGAGAGAGAGAGTAAGGAGTGGAGAAAGACAGAGAGAGAGAGAGAGTAAGGAGTGGAGAAAGAGAGAGAGTAGGGAGTGGAGAAAGACAGAAAGAGAGAGTAGGGAGTGGAGAAAGACAGAGAGAGAGAGAGTAAGGAGTGGAGAAAGACAGAAAGAGAGAGAGTAAGGAGTGGAGAAAGACAGAAAGATAGAGTAAGGAGTGGAGAAAGAGAGAGTAAGGAGTGGAGAAAGACAGAAAGAGAGAGTAAGGAGTGGAGAAAGAGAGAGTAATGAGTGGAGAAAGACAGAAAGAGAGAGTAAGGAGTGGAGAAAGACAGAGAGAGAGTAAGGAGTCGAGAAAGACAGAAAGAGAGAGTAAGGAGTGGAGAAAAACAGAGAGAGAGAGAGTAAGGAGTGGAGAAAGACAGAGAGAGAGAGAGAGAGTAAGGAGTGGAGAAAGAGAGAGAGTAGGGAGTGGAGAAAGACACAAAGAGAGAGTACTTAGTGTCCTTCTCTAGTTAATGTGTGACCAAGTGAGCATGGGGAAAGGTGTGTGTGTGTGTGTATGTGTGTAAATAATGAATGAATCAAATGATTGATGGACCCGTCTATCTGTTTCTTCACCATTCTGTCTCTCTGTCTCTTAGTCCATGAAGTCCCTGTCCTCCTTCCTTCCTTCCTTGTATAATAAAAAACGAACGAAAACTCCTACAATGAAAAAAAACCTCCTACATTAAAATGTCACTCAACAATAACACAACAATCGACAACTCATACTACTAATTTAAAATGCACATTGTAAACCCCAATCAATAGAGTTATGAGACACTGTAGACATACACAGTAGAGGAAAAATAAAAAGTTGTGGCCAGTACGGGTATCGAACCCGCGACCTTCGCGTTATTAGCACGACGCTCTAACCAACTGAGCTAACCGGCCTTAGATAATGCTCATTCTACGTATAAAGGTGGAAATAATTACACCGTACTAAATAAGAGCTCAAGACATTCCATAACAAATCCATCACCTATTGAGAAATAAACTATGAGCCCCCTAAGCAAGCTGGTCCCGGGGCTCTGTTCACAAACACACCCCACAGGGCTCCAGGACAGCAACACAATTATGTGTGTGGATGAAGCTCTTAATTTGGCATTGGAAAAACAGGAGATGAACTGCTACAAACAAAGACCTGCTAAAGCTAAAGAACACTCCGTAATGTTCACAACGACATCAATTTTGAACTCGCGAAAAGTGGGAGATGCGGTCAAGAAAAACTGGCACATTTTATCATCGGACCCATTTTTGTCGGCGGAATTTACAAATCCACCACTTATTGTGTATAGAAGAGGTCGCAATATACGCGATAAATTGGTCCATGCCAACTCCCAATCACAAAAGAAAACCAGCCAGGCTCTTTTACGCCCTCTTCCAAATGGTAGCTATAAATGCAGAGGATGCGCACAGTGCAACAACATGATAAAGTGTGAATATCTCTGCCACCCACACACAGGAAAACGATCCCAAATAAATGACATTATTACGTGTTCCACCACCCATGTTATTTACATTATTAAATGTCCATATGGGCTCTGCTATGTCGGTAAAACCTCTCGTTCTCTCAAACAGAGAATCAGTGAACATAAAAGTTCAACCAGGAGAAAGGACAGGGATTATCAAGTCGCTGTACATTTCAATGACCTGAAGCATGATATTTCTACCTTTAGATGTTGTGGCACAGAGAAAGTTAAGATATCAGACAGGGGAGGAGATATAAATAATACTCTGAGTTAAAGGGAATGTTTTGTGATTTTCACCCTCCAGACATTATTTCCTAAAGGTCGTTATGATGAAATGCCTGTGTATGTTATGGCGTGAATTTGAACGTGAATGATGCTCCTATTTCAGATTACTCTGATGATTTTCGTACGATGTACCCAATGATTAATGAAAACTTGCTCGGTAGGTCTATATGTCCTCATTGTGGTTTTACAGATGTGTTTAATACGTCTTATTTACACACTTTATTTGAATATTTATGAAGTGTATGTTGTATTTGGTAGCACGTATTAGTATTTCCTTCGCCTCCAACCCCTTTCGATGCGTGGGACGGATGTGGGCGGGGCTAGGTCTACACAAGGGTGCTAATTGAAAAAAAAAAACTCACGAAAGCCATGAGGCCGATAAGTAAAGCTTATTAAAGATCAGTGATACTACCAAGAGTGGTGTGCGGTTTCCTTTTCCCTGGAACTTCTGTATGTGTAATGTTTACTGTATATTTGTATTGTTTATTTCCCTTTTGTATATTATCTACCTCACTTGCTTTGGCAATGTTAACATATGTTTCCCATGCCAATAAAGCCACTTGAGTTTAATTGAAATTGAATTGAGAGAGAGAGAGAGAGAGAGAGAGAGAGAGAGAGAGAGAGAGAGAGAGAGAGAGAGAGAGAGAGAGAGAGAGAGAGAGAGAGAGAGAGAAAAGCAATGAAGGACAGAAAGAGAGAGTAAGGAGTGGAGAAAGACAGAAAGAGAGAGTAAGGAGTGGAGAAAGACAGAGAGAGAGAGAGAGTAAGGAGTGGAGAAAGAGAGAGAGTAGGGAGTGGAGAAAGACAGAAAGAGAGAGTAGGGAGTGGAGAAAGACAGAGAGAGAGAGTAAGGAGTGGAGAAAGACAGAAAGAGAGAGAGTAAGGAGTGGAGAAAGACAGAAAGAGAGAGAGTAAGGAGTGGAGAAAGACAGAAAGAGAGAGAGTAAGGAGTGGAGAAAGACAGAAAGAGAGAGTAAGGAGTGGAGAAAGAGAGAGTAAGGAGTGGAGAAAGACAGAAAGAGAGAGTAAGGAGTGGAGAAAGAGAGAGTAAGGAGTGGAGAAAGACAGAAAGAGAGAGAGTAAGGAGTGGAGAAAGACAGAAAGAGAGAGAGTAAGGAGTGGAGAAAGACAGAAAGAGAGAGAGTAAGAAGTGGAGAAAGACAGAAAGAGAGAGAGTAAGGAGTGGAGAAAGAGAGAGTAAGGAGTGGAGAAAGAGAGAGTAAGGAGTGGAGAAAGACAGAAAGAGAGAGTAAGGAGTGGAGAAAGACAGAGAGAGAGAGTAAGGAGTGGAGAAAGAGGGTGCAGCTGTCTGCTGGCTCTTTACCTCTCTGTACTTAATGTCCTTCTCTAGTTAATGTGTGACCAAGTGAGCATGGGGAAAGGTAGGTGTGTGTGTGTGTGTGTGTGTGTGTGTGTGTGTGTGTGTGTGTGTGTGTGTGTGTGTGTGTGTGTGTGTGTGTGTGTGTGTGTGTGTGTGTGGACATGTTTAACTCTTATTGTGGAGACCAGAAGTCCCCTCAAAAATAGTAAACAAGCATTTGACCAACTGGGGACATTTTGCTAGTCCCCACGAGGTCAAATGCTATTTAGGGAAAATAGGATTTTGAATGGAGTCCCCACAAGTTTAGCTGATTAAGACTGTGTGTGTTTATGGCACTTGAGTGTTTTGTGTTTCTTTTCAACCAACAAATAACCCTCCCTGAACTTTGAAACCTTTATGAGCCAATCAGCAACTGCTTCCCAGGACAAAACTAGTGTCACCTGCCGCCTGTCCAGTAACCAGGGCTATCTGGGCAGGTAACCGTGACAACATAAATAATTCAGAAGGAGAGGGAGCCAGCCGCCTGAAGGGAACAGGTGTCCTAGAGGGCGGGGCGCTGAGAGAGAGAGACGGGGGTGAAGGAGAGGCAACGGTGTGACACAGACGAAGAAAGCAGGTTGAGAAAACAAATGTCTAAAAAGAGGGACTGTGAGAAAAGAGTCAAACGATAAGGAGAGAAAGAAAGCAGGAGTGAGGAGGGAAAAACAGCCCGACGGGGAGAATGGAACGGTTAGGCTAGAGACTAGAGACCAGAGACCAGAGTCCAGAGACCAGAGACCAGAGTCCAGAGACCAGAGAGAAAAAGAAACTACGAGGGTGAATCAGGGAAAACTCCAGTCCGGTCATGGAAGCAGAGCTGGAAGAAGAGGACGGGAGTTTCACCAACATCTCCCTCGCCGATGACAGACCTACAAGTAAGACAAACTCACCTTTAATTACAAAGCTAGTAGCTCTGTCCATTCACCTACACACCTGTAGGGGAGAGGGGGGTACAGTTGAGCCAAAGGACAAAGTTGAGCCACCCTTGTTTCTAGGAAACCACAGACAGACAGACAGACAGACAGACAGACAGACAGACACACACACACACACTGTAAAGGCCTCATTCCCCCAGAGAGACAGAGACAAGCACACTGTAAAAGCCAGAGAGACAGAGACAAACACAAAGCTACAGAACACAGAGGTACTATAAGGTACAGAACACAAAGGTACTATAAGGTACAGAACACTGAGGTACTATAAGGTACAGAACCTTAGGACTGGAGGTACAGAACAGTGAGGTACTATAAGGTACAGAACATAGAGGTACTATAAGGTACAGAACACTGAGGTACTATAAGCTACAGAACATAGAGGTACTATAAGGTACAGAACACAGAGGTACTATAAGCTACAGAACACTGAGGTACTATAAGCTACAGAACACTGAGGTACTATAAGCTACAGAACATAGAGGTACTATAAGCTACAGAACACTGAGGTACTATAAGCTACAGAACACAGAGGTACTATAACCTACAGAACACTGAGGTACTATAAGGTACAGAACCTTAGGACTGAAGGTACTGAACCTTAGGACTAGAGGTACAGGACCTTAGGACTAGAGGTACAGAACCTTAGGACTGGAGGTACATAACCTTAGGACTGGAGGTACAGAACCTTAGGACTGGAGGTACAGAACCTTAGGACTGGAGGTACTGAACCTTAGGACTAGAGGTACAGGACCTTAGGACTAGAGGTACAGAACCTTAGGAGTAGAGGTACAGAACCTCAGGACTGGAGGTACAGACTGGGTAGGGTTGGCCAAGCAACAGTCTCACCTGGGTTGGTCTTAGCTGCAGACAGAAGGAGACATATAAACCCTTCAAACTGGAGCACAGAGCAGAGAGTAACCAAGCACACTGGTGGCTGTGATATGGTGTTGCCAACTGCTGTTGCTCCGCTAGCCTGTGTAGTTCACTACTCAGGGAGTGACCGAGAGACTGTCAGAGCTGCAGTGTGTGTGTGTTTACGGTGTCTGAGGCTGTACTATCGGCACAAACAGATACAACCTTCACAAACAATGTACGCACACAGACGCACACAGTGCTGCCACACCTATCGGATATCAAATGTCCTTCACGTTTTCCCTTCATCAGACTACTAGTCTACGTCTAGTGGAAGGAGCAAGTAGACAAGAGGAGGGAATGAGGTCATACAAGCATATTGTTTCGGGGGCCAATAAATGTGGCGTTATATTTTGCTTCCGGCTGTGTCTGTTTGCACTGCGCTGCTCCCCCTGTCGGCCGCGTCGGTTCCTACACCCAGATAATGTGAGGACGTCCCATCGCCGACTGTCATACATGGAAATCCGCAGTGTCGTCTAGCACATAACAACGTTATCCACACAAAACCCCGGCTAACGTTTTGACACCATATTGTTATTATAATCGAAGGGTAAGTGACTGACATTTCAGAAATGTAACGAGACTACGAGGCTTGTCGTTGTTGAGAATCGCACGTCAATTCTACGGATTTGACAGATTTTCTGAGATTTTAGCTGTCTAACTTGCTACTGTAACGAGCATTGTGACTAACTACGACTTAGTTAGGTACACAAACTAACATCATAATATCGCGGTTATTAATGTGACAGCCGGTAGTTAGATACAGGAGTCGTTTTCTTGCTTCTCTGTAAAAGGTGAGCATACCGTATGAACCAGCTAGATGGCTAACATTAGCCTGCCGCTATGCTAACTTACCTGCTGGCTGGTCGTGGGTGTGTTTAGTTACTGTAACAGCTAGAGGGACAGCTAGCTGGCTGGTCTTGGGTGTGTTTAGTTACTGTAACAGCTAGAGGGACAGCTAGCTGTCTGGTCTTGGGTGTGTTTAGTTACTGTAACAGCTAGAGAGACAGCTAGCTGGCTGGTCTTGGGTGTGTTTAGTTACTGTAACAGCTAGAGAGACAGCTAGCTGGCTGGTCTTGGGTGTGTTTAGTTACTGTAACAGCTAGAGGGACAGCTAGCTGGCTGGTCTTGGGTGTGTTTAGTTACTGTAACAGCTAGAGGGACAGCTAGCTGGCTGGTCTTGGGTGTGTTGTTGTTTAGTTACTGTAACAGCTAGAGAGACAGCTAGCTGGCTGGTCTTGGGTGTGTTTAGTTACTGTAACAGCTAGAGAGACGGCTAGCTGGCTGGTCTTGGGTGTGTTTAGTTACTGTAACAGCTAGAGAGACAGCTAGCTGGCTGGTCTTGGGTGTGTTTAGTTACTGTAACAGCTAGAGGGAGAGCTAGCTGGCTGGTCTTGGGTGTGTTGTTGTTTAGTTACTGTAACAGCTAGAGAGACAGCTAGCTGGCTGGTCTTGGGTGTGTTTAGTTACTGTAACAGCTAGAGAGACGGCTAGCTGGCTGGTCTTGGGTGTGTTTAGTTACTGTAACAGCTAGAGGGACAGCTAGCTGGCTGGTCTTGGGTGTGTTGTTGTTTAGTTACTGTAACAGCTAGAGAGACAGCTAGCTGGCTGGTCTTGGGTGTGTTTAGTTACTGTAACAGCTAGAGAGACAGCTAACATCACTTGTCATCTTGGCCTGTTATGTCTTCCTCTGTCTACTTGTTTGGGTAAGTAGATGATGGTAGCCAGCTAACGTAGTAGTACTGGTGTCATCTTGGCCTGTTATGTCTTCCTCTGTCTACTTGTTTGGGTATGTAGATGATGGTAGCCAGCTAATGTAGTACTACTGGTGTTCACTTCTCTAGCTAACTTTATCCTCGTTGTTTGAGTTACTAGTCCGTTCGGCAGGTCGAGGAGTTAACTGGGGACCGTTAGTTGGAGACCAAGGGCTTTTTGGTTTCGGGACAGATGAGGTCTCTTTGAATGAGATGGCAGTGACATTTCCCGCACATGTTACGTTGTTTTGGACCCTTGTGGAGCAGTGGTCGAAGGCACTGCATCTCAGTGCTAGAGACGTCACTACAGACCCTGGTTCAGCGGTCTGAGGCGTCACTACAGACCCTGGTTCAGCGGTCTAAGGCACTGCGTCTCAGTGCTAGAGGCGTCACTACAGACCCTGGTTCATCCTTATGTAATACTGCATCCTTATGTAATACATGTATCACTAGCCACTTTAACTATGCCACTTGGTTTACATACTCATCTCATATGTATATACTGTACTCGATATCATCTACTGTGTCTTGCCTATGCTGCTCTGTACCATCACTCATTCATATATCCTTATGTACATATTCTTTATCCCCTTACACTGTGTATAAGACAGTAGTTTTTGGAATTGTTAGTTAGATTACTTGTTCGTTATTACTGCATTGTCGGAACTAGAAGCACAAGCATTTCGCTACACTCGCATTAACATCTGGTAACCATGTGTATGTGACAAATAAAATTTGATTTGATTTGGTTCAGCGGTCTAAGGCGTCACTACAGACCCTGGTTCAGCGGTCTAAGGCATCACTACAGACCCTGGTTCAGCGGTCTAAGGCATCACTACAGACCCTGGTTCAGTGGTCTAAGGCACTGTGTCTCAGTGCTAGAGGCGTCACTACAGACCCTGGTTCAGCGGTCTAAGGCACTGCATCTCAGTGCTAGAGACGTCACTACAGACCCTGGTTCAGCGGTCTAAGGCACTGTGTCTCAGTGCTAAAGGCGTCACTACAGACCCTGGTTCAGCGGTCTGAGGCGTCACTACAGACCCTGGTTCAGCGGTCTAAGGCACTGTGTCTCAGTGCTAGAGACGTCACTACAGACCCTGGTTCGATTCCAGGCTGTATCACCACCGGTCGTGATTGGGAGTCCCTTGGGCGGCGCACAAACCCCCAGCGTCGTGAGTGTTTGGCCGGGGGTAGGCCGTCATTGTAAATAATAATTTGTTCCTAACTGACTTACCCAGTTAAATAAAGATGTAGAATATAAATCATATGATCTAACTATATGTTTCGCTCACCTTGATGTGTCTACAGGGGACAGAGGAACTGCAGTCCTGCTCACCAGACAGGACAACGAGGACTTCACCATGAACTGTCACATGGATGGTAATGAACAACAACACGTCTGTCTGTCTGTCTGTCCGTCCGTCCGTCCGTCCGTCCGTCCGTCCGTCCGTCCGTCCGTTTGTTTAGTAATATAGCGTGTGTGTGTTTAGTAATATAGCGTGTGTGTGTTTAGTAATATAGCGTGTGTTGTGTTTAGTAATATAGCGTGTGTTGTGTTTAGTAATATAGCGTGTGTTGTGTTTAGTAATATAGCGTTGTGTTGTGTTTAGTAATATAGCGTGTGTTGTGTTTAGTAATATAGCGTGTGTTGTGTTTAGTAATATAGCGTGTGTTGTGTTTAGTAATATAGCGTGTGTTGTGTTTAGTAATATAGCGTGTGTTGGTGTTTAGTATATAGCGTGTGTTGTGTTTAGTATATAGAGTGTGTTGTGTTTAGTAATATACGTGTGTGTGTTTAGTAATATAGCGTGTGTTGTGTTTAGTAATATAGCGTGTGTGTGTTTAGTAATATAGCGTGTGTTGTGTTTAGTAATATAGCGTGTGTTGTGGTTTAGTAATATAGCGTGTGTTGTGTTTAGTAATATAGCGTGTGTTGGTTTAGTAATATAGCGTGTGTGTGTTTAGTAATATAGCGTGTGTTGTGTTTAGTAATATAGCGTGTGTTGTGTTTAGTAATATAGCGTGTGTGTGTTTAGTAATATAGCGTGTGGTGTGTTAGTAATATAGCGTGTGTAGTGTGTTTAGTAATATATCGTGTTGTGGTTTAGTAATATAGCGTGTGTGTGTGTTTAGTAATATAGCGTGTGTTGTGTTTAGTAATATAGCGTGTGTTGTGTTTAGTAATATAGCGTGTGTGTGTTTAGTAATATAGCGTGTGTTGTGTTTAGTAATATAGCGTGTGTTGTGTTTAGTAATATAGCGTGTGTTGTGTTTAGTAATATAGCGTGTGTTGTGTTTAGTAATATAGCGTGTGTGTGTTTAGTATATAGCGTGTGTGTGTTTAGTAATATAGCGTGTGTTGTGTTTAGTAATATAGCGTGTGTTGTGTTTAGTAATATAGCGTGTGTTGTGTTTAGTAATATAGCGTGTGTTGTGTTTAGTAATATAGCGTGTGTTGTGTTTAGTAATATAGCGTGTGTTGTGTTTAGTAATATAGCGTGTGTTGTGTTTAGTAATATAGCGTGTGTTGTGTTTAGTAATATAGCGTGTGTTGTGTTTAGTAATATAGCGTGTGTTGTGTTTAGTAATATAGCGTGTGTTGTGTTTAGTAATATAGCGTGTGTTGTGTTTAGTAATATAGCGTGTGTGTGTTTAGTAATATAGCGTGTGTTGTGTTTAGTAATATAGCGTGTGTTGTGTTTAGTAATATAGCGTGTGTTGTGTTTAGTAATATAGCGTGTGTTGTGTTTAGTAAATATAGCGTGTGTTGTGTTTAGTAATATAGCGTGTGTTGTGTTTAGTAATATAGCGTGTGTTGTGTTTAGTAATATAGCGTGTGTTGTGTTTAGTAATATAGCGTGTGTTGTGTTTAGTAATATAGCGTGTGTTGTGTTTAGTAATATAGCGTGTTGTGTTTTAGTATAGCGTGTGTGGTGTTTAGTAATATAGCGTGTGTTGTGTTTAGTAATATAGCGTGTGTGTGTTTAGTAATATAGCGTGTGTTGTGTTTAGTAATATAGCGTGTGTTGTGTTTAGTAATATAGCGTGTGTGTGTTTAGTAATATAGCGTGTGTTGTGTTTAGTAATATAGCGTGTGTTGTGTTTAGTAATATAGCGTGTGTTGTGTTTAGTAATATAGCGTGTGTTGTGTTTAGTAATATAGCGTGTGTTGTGTTTAGTAATATAGCGTGTGTTGTGTTTAGTAATATAGCGTGTGTTGTGTTTAGTAATATAGCGTGTGTTGTGTTTAGTAATATAGCGTGTGTTGTGTTTAGTAATATAGCGTGTGTTGTGTTTAGTAATATAGCGTGTGTGTGTTTAGTAATATAGCGTGTGTTGTGTTTAGTAATATAGCGTGTGTTGTGTTTAGTAATATAGCGTTGTTGGTGTTTAGTAATATAGCGTGTGTTGTGTTTAGTAATATAGCGTGTGTTGTGTTTAGTAATATAGCGTGTGTTGTGTTTAGTAATATAGCGTGTGTGTGTTTAGTAATATACGTGTGTTTAGTAATATAGCGTGTGTGTTAGTAAAATAGCGTGTGTTGTGTTAGTAATATAGCGTGTGTTGTGTTTAGTAAATATAGCGTGTGTGGTTTAGTAATATAGCGTGTGTTGTGTTTAGTATATAGCGTGTGTGTGTTTAGTAATATAGCGTGTGTGTGTTTAGTAATATAGCGTGTGTTGTGTTTAGTAATATAGCGTGTGTTGTGTTAGTAATATAGCGTGTGTTGTGTTTAGTAATATAGCGTGTGTGTGTTTAGTAATATAGCGTGTGTTGTGTTTAGTAATATAGCGTGTGTTGTGTTTAGTAATATAGCGTGTGTTGTGTTTAGTAATATAGCGTGTGTTGTGTTTAGTAATATAGCGTGTGTTGTGTTTAGTAATATAGCGTGTGTTGTGTTTAGTAATATAGCGTGTGTTGTGTTTAGTAATATAGCGTGTGTTGTGTTTAGTAATATAGCGTGTGTTGTGTTTAGTAATATAGCGTGTGTTGTGTTTAGTAATATAGCGTGTGTTGTGTTTAGTAATATAGCGTGTGTTGTGTTTAGTAATATAGCGTGTGTTGTGTTTAGTAATATAGCGTGTGTTGTGTTTAGTAATATAGCGTGTGTTGTGTTTAGTAATATAGCGTGTGTGTGTTTAGTAATATAGCGTGTGTGTGTTTAGTAATATAGCGTGTGTGTGTTTAGTAATATAGCGTGTGTGTGTTTAGTAATATAGCGTGTGTGTGTTTAGTAATATAGCGTGTGTGTGTTTAGTAATATAGCGTGTGTGTGTTTAGTATATAGCGTGTGTGCGTTTAGTAATATAGCGTGTGTGCGTTTAGTAATATAGCGTGTGTGCGTTTAGTAATATAGCGTGTGTGCGTTTAGTAATATAGCGTGTGTGCGTTTAGTAATATAGCGTGTGTTGTGTTTGTCAGGAGACATGGAGAACCAGGTTGAGATGGAGGAGAAGACGAGGCTCATCAACCAGGTGCTGGAGCTACAACACACACTGGAAGGTAACATCTCTCTCTGTTACACATCTCTCGCTGTTACACACATCTCTCTCTGTTACACACATCTCTCTGTTACACACATCTCTCTCTCTCTCTGTTACACACCTCTCTCTCTCTCTGTTACACACATCTCTCTCTCTCTCTGTTACACACATCTCTCTCTCTCTCTGTTACACACATCTCTCTCTCTCTGTTACACACACATCTCTCTGTTACACACACATCTCTCTGTTACACACATCTCTCTCTGTTACACACATCTCTCTGTTATACACATCTCTCTCTGTTACACAGTGGAAGGTGTGTTCATGTCTCTCTGTTACACAGTGGAAGGTGTGTTCATGTCTCTCCTCTCTGCTACACAGTGGAAGGTGTGTTCATGTCTCCTCTCTCTGTTACACAGTGGAAGGTGTGTTCATGTCTCCTCTCTGTTACACAGTGGAAGGTGTGTTCATGTCTCCTCTCTGTTACACAGTGGAAGGTGTGTTCATGTCTCTCCTCTCTGTTACACAGTGGAAGGTGTGTTCATGTCTCCTCTCTCTGTTACACAGTGGAAGGTGTGTTCATGTCTCCTCTCTCTGTTACACAGTGGAAGGTGTGTTCATGTCTCCTCTCTCTCTGTTACACAGTGGAAGGTGTGTTCATGTCTCTCCTCTCTCTCTGCTACACAGTGGAAGGTGTGTTCATGTCTCCTCTCTGTTACACAGTGGAAGGTGTGTTCATGTCTCCTCTGTTACACAGTGGAAGGTGTGTTCATGTCTCCTCTCTGTTACACAGTGGAAGGTGTGTTCATGTCTCCTCTCTGTTACACAGTGGAAGGTGTGTTCATGTCTCCTCTCTGTTACACAGTGGAAGGTGTGTTCATGTCTCCTCTCTGTTACACAGTGGAAGGTGTGTTCATGTCTCCTCTCTGTTACACAGTGGAAGGTGTGTTCATGTCTCCTCTCTGTTACACAGTGGAAGGTGTGTTCATGTCTCCTCTCTCTGTCAGTGAGGCTCCAGTTGTGTTAATGGAGCTCCTAAATGGGTCTCCGATTCTATCTTCAACACAGTTTAGTGTGGAGGTGGGGGGGGTGTTACCCTGACCATCCTCTCTGTGAGGCTAATACAGCTACTCCCTTCCTGCCTCGGATGGATTTAAGGGTCTTGTCCAAAATGGCACCCTATTCCCTAAGGGCCCTGGTCAAAAGTAGTGCACTGTGTAGGGAATAGGGTCCCATTTGGGACGTGTTTATATTTAATACAGCAGTCTGGTGCTGCTAAACATTCAGTCTAGTCTGGTAGGGAGGAGTATTGGGCATTGATGTGGAATAAGCTAAAACATTCAGTCTAGTCTGGCAGGGAGGAGTATTGGGCATTGATGTGGAATAAGCTAAAACATTCAGTCTAGTCTGGTAGGGAGGAGTATAGGGCATTGATGTGGAATAAGCTAAAACATTCAGTCTAGTCTGGTAGGGAGGAGTATTGGGCATTGATGTGGAATAAGCTAAAACATTCAGTCTAGTCTGGTAGGGAGGAGTATTGGGCATTGACGTGGAATAAGCGATCAGGAGGCTTCTGGTTCTGTATCGGTGTTTCATCCATCATTACTTAGGCCTCCCTGTCAAACTCTGTTGCACCCAGCCTTAAAAACAATTATCTAGGGGAAACACTGGTCTGTCTAGTTCTAAGTTCCGTACCTCTGTTGTTCCAGACCTGTCAGCACGTGTGGATGCGGTCAAAGAGGAGAACCTGAAGTTGAAGTCGGAGAACCAGGTTCTAGGCCAGTACATTGAGAACCTCATGTCGGCCTCCAGCGTGTTCCAAACCACCGACAACAAGAGCAAACGGAAGTAACCCACGGCGACCAAGGGGAGTTGAGACCACCTACAATAGCCTGGTAGCAGGTCTGTTTGTGCCGACACAAACAGGCATGATGGCACAGACAGACTGGCACTCAGGCTACCTGCAACATCTCCTCTCCCAAATGACAGCAGAGGAGGTAGAAGATGTTTGTGACCACAGTTCTAGGGACAGATATGGGCGTGTTCCAAATGGCAGATTATTTCCTAAGTAGTGCACTATGTAGTGTACAGAATGCCATAAGCTCTGGTTAAAGTAGTGTACTATGTAGTGTACAGAATGCCATAAGCTCTGGTTAAAAGTAGTGTACTATGTAGGGAATAGGATGCCATAAGCTCTGGTTAAAAGTAGTGTACTATGTAGTGAATAGGATGCCATGAGCTCTGATTAAAAGTAGTGTACTATGTAGGGAATAGGATGCCATAAGCTCTGATTAAAAGTTGTGTACTATGTAGGGAATAGGATGCCATGAGCTCTGATTAAAAGTAGTGTACTATGTAGGGAATAGGATGCCATGAGCTCTGATTAAAAGTAGTGTACTATGTAGGGAATAGGATGCCATAAGCTCTGGTGAGAAGTAGTGTACTATGTAGAGTAGTCTGATCCTAGATCTGTGGTTAGGGGGCAACTTCTAATTCCAGACCCCAAAATCCTCCCTCCACTCCAACTACACCCCTAAGAGTCCAGTTTACATTCTTGTTTGACCTCTTTTTACCCTCCTCCTAACATAAACCCCCCCAACATAATTTAACTGTTTTTATAATTCATCTAATAATACTGTTTTGCGTTGTCATGTCAACGGCATCTCTAATGAGTTATGACATCAGACCTTTTTATTTTGGTGACTGGTTGGACGTGGAAGGAAACTGGACTTGTTGGATATGAATATGGCCAAACTCCCTGGCCCCCAAAATGAATCAAACATATTGAATGACATGCCAATGTAATACAATAATATAACGCATCCCATCGACTGTTCTCTCTCATCTGATTGGTCAAAAGGTTACTAAGTGTCTGTTTTTTTTAAATGGTTGATCAACACAAACATTATGAAATATGATTCTGTATGAGGTAAAAAAAAATTAAGCGGTACTACTAAGATACTCCGATGTGTGTTGTCGTCCCTGGTATGCTACTCATTCCACCAGGAATGGGATTCCTAATTCATATCGTCACCATGGAGTGCTGTGTGGAGTCAGTAAGGGAAGGAAAAAGCACAGTGAACCTGTATTCTGCTGTACATAACAAACGATGCCCTCTTGAATGCAACCCTGGACTAGGGTCAAGTTACACTACAGGGTGAGGCGGCCTCCTTTACCTATGATGGGTGGAGCGAGGATAGAGTGAGGGGAGTGAGGGGAGGGAGCGAGCGAGGGAGGGGAGGGAGGATAGAGTGAGGGAGGACAGAAGAGAGCTCTGCTTTTTACACTTAAGAACCTTGAGTGGTATTGATTAGAACACTCAGGCTGTAGAACACTCCGGAATGTTCCGTCAGAGCTGCTGATAAGGAACGTTGTTATTCCTGGTTATAGTAATGGACTGTGGAAGCATGACTGTGCTGTCCTAGGCTGGTTATAGTAATGGACTGTGGAAGCATGACTGTGCTGTCCTAGGCTGGTTATAGTAATGGCCTGTGGAAGCATGACTGTGCTGTCCTAGGCTGGTTATAGTAATGGACTGTGGAAGCATGACTGTGCTGTCCTAGGCTGGTTATAGTAATGGCCTGTGGAAGCATGACTGTGCTGTCCTAGGCTGGTTATAGTAATGGCCTGTGGAAGCATGACTGTGCTGTCCTAGGCTGGTTATAGTAATGGCCTGTGGAAGCATGACTGTGCTGTCCTAGGCTGGTTATAGTAATGGACTGTGGAAGCATGACTGTGCTGTCCTAGGCTGGTTATAGTAGAGAGAAATAAGGTACAGGTACTAGCAAGAGATTCTATGAGAGCCTTTATCAGGGATGTGATCAGGACAACATGAACAGTTGGGATTTTGGCTAGGAGATAGCTAGGTCCGTTTCAATTCTATTTGAATAGAGGACAAAGTGGTCAGAAAGGCCTAATTAAAATCAGGAAGAATCACAACACTCAATTGTACGGAGATCGGCGTTTTGAGCAAGAGGTTCTACCAGAGAATCATTCTGTGGTTCTATTGGTTCCAGGTGCTAAAGGAAAAGATTGGGGAATATTGAGATGATTCCACTGCACTTCAATGCATCACGTTATTTATTTCAATTTAAAATTGTATTTTTATTATGTTAAATGGTATTATATTGTATGTTCCACTGACTCTTGTTAGTCCAAAAATGGCACCATATTCCCTATATAGTGCACTACTTTGGGCCTATAGGGCCCTGGTCAAAAGTTGTCCACTCTCTAGGGAACAGAGTGCCAGTTTGGGACATTAAACTTAGTTTTTCCTTCAGGCATGTTGATAACACACACATCCTATGGAACTAACTGCCTGCTGTGTAGAAGTTTAGAGATTCTATGACTATGTTGCCTTTTAACACTTTTGTTTTAATAAAAAAAAATAATACTTCTGATGCTTTTGTACGAGTCGGGAGTGTAACTGTATCAATATGGAAATAAGAAAAGGAGTGAAGGAGGCAAGGAGACAAGGATAGAATGAAAGGAGACAAGAGAAGGATAAAAGGCCTCTTGACATGTGAGATGCATCCTTAGTGAGAGATCTTGATTAGTTTATATAGGTTCTCTGGACGGCAGAGTAGTCTAGTGATTAGAGCGTTAGACTTGCAACCGAATCAAACCCCCGAGCTGACAAACGTAAAAATCTGTCCTTCTGCCCCTGAACAAGGCAGTTAACCCACTGTTCCCCTGAACAAGGCAGTTGACCCACTGTTCCCCTGAACAAGGCAGTTAACCCACTGTTCCCCTGAACAAGGCAGTTAACCCACTGTTCCCCTGAACAAGGCAGTTAACCCACTGTTCCCCTGAACAAGGCAGTTAACCCACTGTTCCCCTGAACAGGCAGTTAACCCACTGTTCCCCTGAACAAGGCAGTTAACCCACTGTTCCCCTGAACAAGGCAGTTAACCCACTGTTCCCCTGAACAGGCAGTTAACCCACTGTTCCCCTGAACAGGCAGTTAAACAACTGTTCCCCTGAACAAGGCAGTTAACCCACTGTTCCCCTGAACAAGGCAGTTAACCCACTGTTCCCCTGAACAAGGCAGTTAACCCACTGTTCCCCTGAACAAGGCAGTTAACCCACTGTTCCCCTGAACAAGGCAGTTAACCCACTGTTCCCCTGAACAAGGCAGTTAACCCACTGTTCCCCTGAACAAGGCAGTTAACCCACTGTTCCCCTGAACAAGGCAGTTAACCCACTGTTCCCCTGAACAGGCAGTTAACCCACTGTTCCCCTGAACAGGCAGTTAACCCACTGTTCCCCTGAACAAGGCAGTTAACCCACTGTTCCCCTGAACAAGGCAGTTAACCCACTGTTCCCCTGAACAAGGCAGTTAACCCACTGTTCCCCTGAACAAGGCAGTTAACCCACTGTTCCCCTGAACAAGGCAGTTAACCCACTGTTCCCCTGAACAAGGCAGTTAACCCACTGTTCCCCTGAACAAGGCAGTTAACCCACTGTTCCCCTGAACAAGGCAGTTAACCCACTGTTCCCCTGAACAAGGCAGTTAACCCACTGTTCCCCTGAACAAGGCAGTTAACCCACTGTTCCCCTGAACAAGGCAGTTAACCCACTGTTCCCCTTAACAAGGCAGTTAACCCACTGTTCCCCTGAACAAGGCAGTTAACCCACTGTTCCCCTGAACAAGGCAGTTAACCCACTGTTCCCCTGAACAAGGCAGTTAACCCACTGTTCCCCTGAACAAGGCAGTTAACCCACTGTTCCCCTGAACAAGGCAGTTAACCCACTGTTCCCCTGAACAAGGCAGTTAACCCACTGTTCCCCTGAACAAGGCAGTTAACCCACTGTTCCCCTGAACAAGGCAGCTAACCCACTGTTCCCCTGAACAAGGCAGTTAACCCACTGTTCCCCTGAACAAGGCAGTTAACCCACTGTTCCCCTGAACAAGGCAGTTAACCCACTGTTCCTAGGCCGTCATTGAAAATAAGAATTTGTTTTTAACTGATATGTCTATTTAAATAAAGGTTAAGAAAATAAATGAAAGAGTTGACCTTGTTCCAGTGCAACCCAGGCAAGTCAAGAATGCTCTGTTCCCGACCCAGAGGGTGATGTTCCCTTTCAAGGCCACACTTCAGACAACTCCTTGGGTGGAGCAGCCGAGTACAACACTAGTCATAGTTAATCATGCAATGACTCAGCACTTCTCATGGACCCCAAACCAAACAGCACAATGACAAGTTAGCCTGAGAGCCAGTCTGTTTGACAGTGTTAAACCAACTCCTTGACAATGACAGATATGGGTTGGGAAAGACCACAAACAGATCTGGGACCAGGCTTTACAACAAGTACGACTAACTAGTAAGACTTTTATTGTATTAAATATTTAATTTTCCAAGAGCAATGTACAATTTGCAACTTATTGAAAACAGGGAAATATGCCTGGTTGTCGTACAAGAACAGAAAACATTTTTACTAGAAAACAGAACAAACAAAAATCAGAAATCTGCACATCTCTTTCCATACAAGACGGAATTATTTCTAATTCATTCCGGAACCGGAGTTTGGATATTCCGGAATACCCAGCAGCCTCGGGTGGAGAACAGAGGGTTTTAACGTCGACTTTGGGGAAAACAAGTTGTTTGTTCTGACGTAGGCTCACAATAAGCAAAACAGTGGTAAAACTAACTACAAATTATTAATATATATATATATATTTTTTAAACATCCCAAACATTTCCATTCACTCAAAAGAGAAAAAACTGCATTGTGATATTTTCTTCTGTTTTAAATTGAGCCGTAAAATGAATGAGAGGGAGGAGTTTACAATAAATAAATAGATTTTTATCAGTGCCGATTTTCAAATCCATATAATTTAGTTTAAAAAACAAACGACCACATAAAGAACTGCCATATTATATTATGAACTTCCTTTTAGAAGTTAATGATTGAAAAACAAAACAATCTAAAGTAGACGTCTAACCTTAAACCTGACGTAAGGCGCCTTCTTGTCTGAAAATATCCTTCTGTCTCTGTAGTCAAACTTTAAGACTGGTCCCAGATCTGTATATCTACATCCCAAATGGCACCCTATTCGCTATATAGTGCACAGCTTCTGACCAGAGGCACCCTATTCCCTATATAGTATACTACTTCTGACCAGAGGCCTATTCCCTATTCCCTATATAGTATACAACTTCTGACCAGAGGCACCCTATTCCCTATATAGTATTCTACTTCTGACCAGAGGCCTATTCCCTATATAGTGCACAGCTTCTGACCAGAGCCCTATTCCCTATATAGTATACTACTTTAGACCAGGTCCCTATTTCCTATATAGTGCACTACTTTTGACCAGAGCCCTATTCCCTATACAGTATACTACTTTAGACCAGGTCCCCATTCCCATTATATAGTGCACTACTTCTGACCAGAGCCCTATTCCCTATATAGTATACTACTTCTGACCAGGGCCCATTAGGGTAGTTCAATATAAACGGGAACGGGGTGCCATTTGGGATGCCCAGTTTGTATTTTAGAGACAAATCTTGTCCCAATAATAGTCAAGAGGAATTGACTCCAACGACACGCAGATCTGAGACCAGGAGAAACATGGTACCTTCAGTCACACAGCAGCAATACAGTAGCATGGCTATAGAGGTCTTCTCTCTCTCTGACCAGCCTATTCCCCATGTAGTGCCCTACTTTTTAACACCTTATTCCCCCCCCATGTAGTGCACTACTTTTGAACTCCTTACCCCCCCCATGTAGTGCACTACTTTTGAACTCCTTACCCCCCCCATGTAGTGCACTACTTTTGAACTCCTTACCCCCCCATGTAGTGCACTACTTTTTAACTCCTTACCCCCCCCATGTAGTGCACTACTTTTGAACTCCTTACCCCCCCCATGTAGTGCACTACTTTTGAACTCCTTACCCCCCCCCCATGTAGTGCACTACTTTTGAACTCCTTACCCCCCCCATGTAGTGCACTACTTTTGAACTCCTTACCCCCCATGTAGTGCTCTACTTTTTAACACCTTATCCCCCCCCATGTAGTGCACTACTTTTGAACTCCTTACCCCCCCCATGTAGTGCACTACTTTTGAACTCCTTACCCCCCCCCATGTAGTGCACTACTTTTTAACTCCTTACCCCCCCCATGTAGTGCACTACTTTTTAACTCCTTACCCCCCCCATGTAGTGCACTACTTTTTAACTCCTTACCCCCCCCCCATGTAGTGCACTACTTTTTAACTCCTTACCCCCCCCCATGTAGTGCACTACTTTTTAACTCCTTACCCCCCTATGTAGTACCCTACTTTTTAACACCTTATCCCCCCCCATGTAGTACACTATTTTTTAACACCTTATCCCCCCCCATGTAGTACACTACTTTTTAACACCTAATCGCCCCCCATGTAGTGCACTACTTTTTAACACCTTATCCCCCCCCATGTAGTACACTACTTTTTAACACCTTATCCCCCCCCCATGTAGTACACTACTTTTTAACACCTAATCCCCCCCATGTAGTGCCCTACTTTGACCAAAGTTCTTCTCCAGGGAACAGGGTGTGAGACACAAGCCAGAGAGAGCCAGAGAGAGCCAGAGAGAGCCAGAGAGAGCTGTCCTTTCAACTTCAGGTTGAATAAAAAGAATACTTCTGAAGCTGTACAAAATGTCAACAATAAACCAGAACTAGGAACTATAGTCAGGAAGACTGGACGCTGAAGAGGAGAGGGGGGGTTAGAAAGTTGCAGCTGATGAAGAGGATGGGGGGGAAGGAGGAAGGAGATGAGGGGGCATAGTATTCATTTTGGAAGAAAGGAGGGTTGGGGGGGGGGGGGGGTCAGGGTAGCCTCGATGGCCTTAGAGAGAGGCGTAACGGATAGAGAGAACATTTGACTGATGGGGGAGGAGGGGTAGTATCTTGGTCACTAGGACCACCAGAGGGCATGCAGAGAGGAGAGAGGAGAGAGAGAGGAGGAAGAGAGAGAGAGAGAGAGAGAAAGGAGGAGAGAGAGACCGAGAGAGAGAAAAAGAGAGAGAGAGACAGAGAGTGAAGGAGAGAGAGAGGAGGAGAGAGAGAGGAGGAGAGAGAGAGAGAAGGCTTCATTTGTTGTCGTTGGTCTTCATCAGTCTTTCCGTACCCTCCTCTTCCTCACGGCCTGTTTGTGTCCGTCGCCAACGCTGTGGCCCCCCTCGTCTGCCTCCACCTTCTGCTTGGAAACGAGGGTTGAAAAAGAATGAATGAATGAAAGACAAGGTGTCCCAATGTCTACTTTCTCCTGAAGTGTGCACTTGTTCCCTTCTTCCCACAAATCTAGAAGCATTGGATTGGTGGAGGACTAGTGGGAGTTTCCACCATATTTAGTAAACCAGTCATTTCAGTGAAGGGAAGTGAACAAGTGTACACTTTGGGAGGAAGGAGAGATAATCTGGGTGAAGCCAGAGTTTCAGAGGGTCAAATGTGTGAAACGAGTGACGTTTCGATCTTTCAGAAAACTAAGAGAGAACCTCAGCACTGACATCATCCGATGCTGCCTCATTGGACTTGGTCTCTTCTTCCTCCTCTCCTTCATCCTCCTCATCGTCCTCTTCATCTTCTACGCTGTCCCCTCCAGCTGCCCCACTCTCCTCCTCCGCCTTCTCTTTCTTCTCTTCTGAAAGAGAAAAGAAGAATGAGAGGAAATATTAACTAAGAGGGAGAGGGGGGGAAGAGAGAGGGGGGAGGAAGAGGGAGAGAGAGGGGGGAGGAAGAGAGAGAGATAGGGGGGGATAGCGGGAGAGAGAGGGGGGAGGAAGAGGGAGAGAGAGGGGGGGAGGAGTGAGAGGGAAAGAGGGAGAGAGAGGGGGGAGGAAGAGGGAGAGAGAGGGGGGAGGAAGAGGGAGAGAGAGGGGGGAGGAAGGAGAGGGAGAGAGAGGGGGGAGGAAGGAGAGGGAGAGAGAGGGGGGAGGAAGGAGAGGGAGAGAGAGGGGGGAGGAAGGAGAGGGGGAAGAGGGAGGGAGAGGGGGGAGGAAGAGGGAGAGAGAGGAAGCGGGAGAGAGAGGGGGGAGGAAGCGGGAGAGAGAGGGGGGAGGAAGCGGGAGAGAGAGGGGGGAGGAAGCGGGAGAGAGAGGGGGGAGGAAGCAGGAGAGAGAGGGGGGAGGAAGGAGAGAGAGGGGGGAGGAATAGGCAGAGAGAGGGGGAGGAAGCGGGAGAGAGAGGGGGAGGAATAGGCAGAGAGAGAGGGGGGAAGAGGGAGAGAGAGGGGGGGAGGAAGGAGAGAGGGGGAGGAATAGGCAGAGAGAGGCGGGAGGAATAGACAGAGAGAGGGGGGAGGAAGCGGGAGAGAGAGGGGGGAGGAAGCGGGAGAGAGAGGGGGGAGGAAGCGGAAGAGAGCGGGGGGAGGAAGAGGGGGAGGAGGAAGGAGCGAGAGGGAAAGAGGGAGAGAGAGGGGGAGGAGGAAGGAGCGAGAGGGAAAGAGGGAGAGAGAGGGGAAGGAGGAAGGAGCGAGAGGGAAAGAGGGAGAGAGAGGGGAGGAGGAAGGAGCGAGAGGGAAAGAGGGAGAGAGAGAGGGGAGGAGGAAGGAGCGAGAGGGAAAGAGGGAGAGAGAGGGGAGGAGGAAGGAGCGAGAGGGAAAGAGGGAGAGAGAGGGGAGGAAGAGGGAGCGAGAGGGAAAGAGGGAGAGAGAGGGGAGGAGGAAGGAGCGAGAGGGAAGAGGGAGAGAGAGGGAAAGAGGGAGAGAGAGGGGAGGAGGAAGGAGAGAGAGGGAAAGAGGGAGAGAGAGAGGAGGAGGAAGGAGCGAGAGGGAAAGAGGGAGAGAGAGAGAGAGAGGGAAAGAAGGAGCGAGAGGGAAAGAGAGAGAGGGGGGGAGGAAGAAGGAGCGAGAGGGAAAGAGGGAGAGAGAGGGGGGGAGGAAGGAGCGAGAGGGAAAGAGGGAGAGAGGGGGGAGGAAGAGGGATCGAGAGGGAAAGAGGGAGAGAGGGGGGAGGAAGAGGGAGCGAGAGGGAAAGAGGGAGAGAGAGGGGGGGAGGAAGAGGGAGCGAGAGGGAAAGAGGGAGAGAGATCTCATGTCTTCTCTCTGACCTGCAGGTTTTGGACTCTCAGTAGGTTTGGCCTTAGCTGCTTGGTCTCCCTTCTCCTCTTCTTCTTCTTCTTCCTCCTCCTCCTCTTCATCATCCTCTTCCTCCTCCTCTTCTACATCGGGTTTAGGCGGGTCCACCTTCTTGTACACATAGTCATCATCTGATTTCTGTCAGAAAGAGAGTCAGAGAAAGAGGAGTCAGAGTCAGAGAGAGAGTCAGAGAGAGAGTCAGAGAGAGAGTCAGAGAAAGAGGAGTCAGAGGGAGAGAGAGAGTCAGAGAAAGAGGAGTCAGAGGGGGAGAGAGAGTCAGAGAGAGAGTCAGAGAGAGAGTCAGAGAAAGAGGAGTCAGAGGGAGAGAGAGAGAGTCAGAGAGAGAGTCAGAGAAAGAGGAGTCAGAGGGAGAGAGAGAGTCAGAGAGAGAGAGAGAGTCAGACAATGAGCTGGTGGTTAGTAGAGGTGTGCTATAATGATAAATACCCTCTTACAAAGTGGAGGACAGAGGAGCCTCTTAAAGAAGAAGTTACAGGTCTGTGAGAGCCAGAAATCTTGCCTGTTTGTAGGTGACCAAATGCTTATTTTCCACCATAATTTGCATATAAATTCATAAAATATCCTACAATGTGATTTTCTGGATTTATTTTTCTCATTTTGTCTGTCATAGTTGAAGTGTACCTATGATGAAAATTACAGGCCTCTCTCATCTTTTTAAGAGGGAGAACTTGCACAATTGGTGGCTGACTAAATACTTTTTTTTGCCCCACTGTAGGAGTGTTGTTTGGCTGTAGAGTGAAAATGACAACAAGATGAATTGAATATGAAACAGACAAGAGCAGGAAACACCAGTTAGTGTGAGTAACAAGTCCGTAGTGTTGGTGTGTTACCTTGGGCCAGCAGAATAACACAGTCAGTCCTATGGGCAGACCAACAGTCAGTATGTAGACCACCCAGAGCCACGGTCTCTCCTCTGCTGCCATGGTCAACTGGGAAAACACACCCGGCTGGGGAGGGGGGGGGGGGGGGGGGGGAGATAATAAGCAAATATAACTGTGTGTGTTTATGTGAATGTGAGGAAATATATAAAAAGTGTATGTCTGTGTTCTGCATGTTTGTTAATTCAGCAAAAAAACAAACGTCCTCTCACTGTCAACTGTGTTTACTTTCAGCCCTTACCCTCCGATCCAACAGGTCCCAGACGTGCCCTAGCCCTCACCCTCCGATCCAACAGGTCCCAGACGTGCCCTATAGCCCTCACCCTCCGATCCAACAGGTCCCAGACGTGCCCTATAGCCCTTACCCTCCGATCCAACAGGTCCCAGACGTGCCCTATAGCCCTCACCCTCCGATCCAACAGGTCCCAGACGTGCCCTATAGCCCTTACCCTCCGATCCAACAGGTCCCAGACGTGCCCTATAGCCCTTACCCTCCGATCCAACAGGTCCCAGACGTGCCCTAGCCATCACCCTCCGATCCAACAGGTCCCAGACGTGCCCTATAGCCCTCACCCTCCGATCCAACAGGTCCCAGACGTGCCCTATAGCCCTCACCCTCCGATCCAACAGGTCCCAGACGTGCCCTATAGCCCTTACCCTCCGATCCAACAGGTCCCAGACGTGCCCTATAGCCCTTACCCTCCGATCCAACAGGTCCCAGACGTGCCCTATAGCCCTTACCCTCCGATCCAACAGGTCCCAGACGTGCCCTATTGCCCTTACCCTCCGATCCAACAGGTCCCAGACGTGCCCTATAGCCCTTACCCTCCGATCCAACAGGTCCCAGACGTGCCCTAGCCCTCACCCTCCGATCCAACAGGTCCCAGACGTGCCCTATAGCCCTTACCCTCCGATCCAACAGGTCCCAGACGTGCCCTATAGCCCTTACCCTCCGATCCAACAGGTCCCAGACGTGCCCTATAGCCCTTACCCTCCGATCCAACAGGTCCCAGACGTGCCCTATAGCCCTTACCCTCTGATCCAACAGGTCCCAGACGTGCCCTGGCCCTCACCCTCCGATCCAACAGGTCCCAGACGTGCCCTATAGCCCTTACCCTCCGATCCAACAGGTCCCAGACGTGCCCTATAGCCCTTACCCTCCGATCCAACAGGTCCCAGACGTGCCCTATAGCCCTTACCCTCCGATCCAACAGGTCCCAGACGTGCCCTATAGCCCTTACCCTCCGATCCAACAGGTCCCAGACGTGCCCTGGCCCTCACCCTCCGATCCAACAGGTCCCAGACGTGCCCTATAGCCCTTACCCTCCGATCCAACAGGTCCCAGACGTGCCCTATAGCCCTTACCCTCCGATCCAACAGGTCCCAGACGTGCCCTATAGCCCTTACCCTCTGATCCAACAGGTCCCAGACGTGCCCTATAGCCCTTACCCTCCGATCCAACAGGTCCCAGACGTGCCCTATAGCCCTTACCCTCTGATCCAACAGGTCCCAGACGTGCCCTGGCCCTCACCCTCCGATCCAACAGGTCCCAGACGTGCCCTATAGCCCTTACCCTCTGATCCAACAGGTCCCAGACGTGCCCTGGCCCTCACCCTCATATCCAACAGGTCCCAGACGTGCCCTGGCCCTCACCCTCCTATCCAACAGGTCCCAGACGTGCCCTATAGCCCTCACCCTCCTATCCACCCTCCGATCCAACAGGTCCCAGACGTGCCCTAGCCCTCGCCCTCCTATCCAACAGGTCCCAGACGTGCCCTAGCCCTCACCCTCCGATCCAACAGGTCCCAGACGTGCCCTAGCCCTCACCCTCCGATCCAACAGGTCCCAGACGTGCCCTAGCCCTCACCCTCCGATCCAACAGGTCCCAGACGTGCCCTAGCCCTCACCCTCCGATCCAACAGGTCCCAGACGTGCCCTGGCCCTCACCCTCCGATCCAACAGGTCCCAGACGTGCCCTAGCCATCATCCTCCGATCCAACAGGTCCCAGACGTGCCCTAGCCCTCACCCTCCGATCCAACAGGTCCCAGACGTGCCCTAGCCCTCACCCTCCGATCCAACAGGTCCCAGACATGCCCTAGCTCTCACCCTCCGATCCAACAGGTCCCAGACGTGCCCTAGCCCTCACCCTCCTATCCAACAGGTCCCAGACGTGCCCTAGCCCTCACCCTCCGATCCAACAGGTCCCAGACGTGCCCTATAGCCCTAGCCCTCCTATCCAACAGGTCCCAGACGTACCCTAGCCCTCATCCTCCGATCCAACAGGTCCCAGACGTGCCCTAGCCATCACCCTCCGATCCAACAGGTCCCAGACGTGCCCTATAGCCCTAGCCCTCCTATCCAACAGGTCCCAGACGTGCCCTAGCCCTCGCCCTCCTATCCAACAGGTCCCAGACGTGCCCTATAGCCCTCGCCCTCCTATCCAACAGGTCCCAGATGTGCCCTCACCCTCCTATCCAACAGGTCCCAGACGTGCCCTAGCCCTCACCCTCCGATCCAACAGGTCCCAGACGTGCGCTAGCCCTCAACCTCCGATCCAACAGGTCCCAGACGTGCCCTGGCCCTCACCCTCCGATCCAACAGGTCCCAGACGTGCCCTAGCCCTCACCCTCCGATCCAACAGGTCCCAGACGTGCCCTAGCCCTCGCCCTCCTATCCAACAGGTCCCAGACGTGCCCTATAGCCCTCGCCCTCCTATCCAACAGGTCCCAGACGTGCCCTCACCCTCCGATCCAACAGGTCCCAGACGTGCCCTGGCCCTCACCCTCCGATCCAACAGGTCCCAGACGTGCCCTAGCCATCACCCTCCGATCCAACAGGTCCCAGACGTGCCCTGGCCCTCACCCTCCGATCCAACAGGTCCCAGACGTGCCCTGGCCCTCACCCTCCGATCCAACAGGTCCCAGACGTGCCCTGGCCCTCACCCTCCGATCCAACAGGTCCCAGACGTGCCCTAGCCATCACCCTCCGATCCAACAGGTCCCAGACCTGCTCAATGGGACTGAGATCCGGGCTCTTCGTCGGCCATGGCAGAACACTGATATTCCTGTCTTGCAGGAAATCACGCACAGAACGAGCAGTATGACTGGTGCCATTGTCATGCTGGAGGGTCATGTCAGGATGAGCCTGCAGGAAGGGTACCACATGAGGGAGGAGGATGTCTTCCCTGTAACGCACAGCATTGAGATTGCCTGCAATGACAACAAGCTCAGTCCGATGATGCTGTGACACACCGCCCCAGACCATGACGGAGCCTCCACCTCCAATCGATCCCCTCCAGAGTACAGGCCTCGGTGTAACGAATTATCTTTGAAAGACAGGGTCCTGAAAAAGGGACATTTCTTTTTTTTGCCGAGTCTATCTACGTGTGTGTGTGTGTGTGTGTGTGTGTGTGTGTGTAGGTGTGTGTGTGTAGGTAGGTGTGTGTGTATGTGTGTAGGTGTGTGTGTGTATGTGTGTAGGTGTGTGTGTGTGTGTGTGTGTACCTCTTTGGCACTAGCCAGTAGTTTCTTAAGTACCCAGCCGTCTTCAGCCCAGCGATCAGCCAACTTTTTATACAACATGTGTTTGTATGTGATATATATATATATATATCCATCTGTGTGTGTATGTATAAATGTACGCTGAGTGTGTGTGTGTCATACACACCTCGTTGGCACTAGCCACCAGTTTCTTGAGTCCCCAGCTGTCTCCAGCCCAGCGATCGGCCACCTCTTTATATGAAGTGATGATGAAGTTGTCGAAGTAGATCTCGGAGGTCATGGACCAGAGCTCCAGCCCCACGGCTCTGAACGACGTCATCTGGAACGGAGCCAGGTCCTCGAAGTAGTCCGGGTTCTGGATCTTACGCGGGCTCCACACACCCTGGGAGGGGAGAGGTCAAATGTTACAGGACACGCTTTAGTGTCCCCACACCCTGGGAGGGGAGAGGGGAGGGGCTCCACACACCCTGGGAGGGGAGAGGGGAGGGGCTTCACACACCCTGGGAGGGGGGAGGTCACATGTTACAGGACAAGACACGCTTTAGTGTCCCCACACCCTGGGAGGGGAGAGGGGCTCCACACACCCTGGGAGGGGAGAGGGGCTCCACACACCCTGGGAGGGGAGAGGGGCTCCACACACCCTGGGAGGGGAGAGGTCACATGTTACAGGACAAGACACGCTTTAGTGTTCCCACATCCTGGGAGGGGAGAGGGGAGGGGCTCCACACACCCTGGGAGGGGAGAGGCTCCACACACCCTGGGAGGGGAGAGGGGAGGGGCTCCACACACCCTGGGAGAGGAGAGGCTCCACACACCCTGGGAGGGGAGAGGGGAGGGGCTCCACACACCCTGGGAGGGGAGAGGGGAGGGGCTTCACACACCCTGGGAGGAGGGAGGGGAGGGGCTCCACACACCCTGGGAGGGGAGAGGCTCCACACACCCTGGGAGGGGAGAGGGCAGGGGCTTCACACACCCTGCAAGGGGAGAGGGGAGAGGCTCCACACAACCTGGGAGGGGAGAGGGGAGGGGCTCCACACACCCTGGGAGGGGAGAGGCTCCACACACCCTGGGAGGGGAGAGGGCAGGGGCTCCACACACCCTGGGAGGGGAGAGGGGAGGGGCTCCACACACCCTGGGAGGGGAGAGGGGAGGGGCTCCACACACCCTGGGAGGGGAGAGGGGAGGGGCTCCACACACCCTGGGAGGGGAGAGGGGAGGGGCTCCACACACCCTGGGAGGGGAGAGGGGAGGGGCTCCACACACCCTGGGAGGGGAGAGGGGAGGGGCTCCACACACCCTGGGAAAGGAGAGGGGAGGGGCTCCACACACCCTGGGAGGGGAGAGGGGAGGGGCTTCAGACTGGATAACAGGATATGAAAGGGACAAGTCACTCAGTAGCGATGGACTCAGAGTGGTATTCTGACCTGAGGTCTGTACATGCAGATTGTCATGTACATTTGGGTGAAGCTCTGAATATCAGCCTTACAGACCGACAATAAGACAGGGATCTCAGCCTAATAGACCAACAATAAGACAGGGATCTCAGCCTTATAGACTGACAATAAGACAGGGATCTCAGCCTAATAGACCAACATTAAGACAGGGATCTCAGCCTAATAGACCAACAATAAGACAGGGATCTCAGCCTTACAGACCGACATTAAGACAGGGATCTCAGCCTTATAGACCGACATTAAGACAGGGATCTCAGCCTTATAGACCAACAATAAGACAGGGATCTCAGCCTTATAGACCGACAATAAGACAGGGATCTCAGCCTTATAGACCGACAATAAGACAGGGATCTCAGCCTTATAGACCAACAATAAGACAGGGATCTCAGCCTAATAGACCAACAATAAGACAGGGATCTCAGCCTTATAGACCGACAATAAGACAGGGATCTCAGCCTTATAGACCGACAATAAGACAGGGATCTCAGCCTAATAGACCAACAATAAGACAGGGATCTCAGGCTTATAGACCAACAACAAGACAGGGATCTCAGCCTTATAGACCGACAATAAGACAGGGATCTCAGCCTAATAGACCAACAATAAGACAGGGATCTCAGCCTAATAGACCAACAATAAGACAGGGATCTCAGCCTAATAGACCAACAATAAGACAGGGATCTCAGGCTTATAGACCGACAATAACCTAATGAAACATGTGCCTTCAGGAAGGGATTATGTTACCTGGTAGTGGGGGTTGTCCACCAGAGGAGCCTTCCACTTGCCCTTGTACTGAGGGTTGTTGATGGTAGGGGGTTTCCACTGCCCACATCCAGGGGCTGTCTCACACACTGGGTTAGGAACCTGAGGGGCCTCCCACTCTCCATCCATCTCCTCATCCCTACAGAGAGATAAAGGACAGCGAGAGATAAAAGAGAGAGACAGAGAGAGATGGTGAGAGGAGAGAGAGAAAGATGGTGAGAGGAGAGAAAGGAGAGTGATAGAGAGACAGAGATGGTGAGAGGAGAGATAAAGGAGAGCGATAGAGAGAGAGACAGAGAGATGTGAGAGGAGAGATAAAGGAGAGAGATAGAGAGAAACAGAGAGATGGTGAGAGGAGAGATAAAGGAGAGAGATGGTGAGAGAGGAGAGAGATGGTGAGAGGAGAGAGAGAGGTGGTGAGAGGAGAGATAAAGGAGAGAGAGAGAGATGGTGAGAGGAGAGAGAGAGGTGGTGAGAGGAGAGAGAGAGGTGGTGAGAGGAGAGATAAAGGAGAGAGAGAGATGGTGAGAGGAGAGATAAAGGAGAGAGATGGTGAGAGAGGAGAGAGATGGTGAGAGGAGAGAGAGGTGGTGAGAGGAGAGATAAAGGAGAGAGAGAGATGGTGAGAGGAGAGAGAGAGGTGGTGAGAGGAGAGAGAGGTGGTGAGAGGAGAGATAAAGGAGAGAGAGAGAGATGGTGAGAGGAGAGATAAAGGAGAGAGAGAGAGATGGTGAGAGGAGAGAGATGGTGAGAGAGGAGAGAGATGGTGAGAGAGGAGAGAGATGGTGAGAGGAGAGAGATGGTGAGAGAGGAGAGAGATGGTGAGAGGAGAGAGAGGTGGTGAGAGGAGAGATAAAGGAGAGAGAGAGATGGTGAGAGGAGAGAGATGGTGAGAGAGGAGAGAGATGGTGAGAGGAGAGATAAAGGAGAGAGAGAGATGGTGAGAGGAGAGAGATGGTGAGAGAGGAGAGAGAGGTGGTGAGAGGAGAGATAAAGGAGAGAGAGAGATGGTGAGAGGAGAGAGATGGTGAGAGAGGAGAGAGATGGTGAGAGGAGAGAGATGGTGAGAGAGGAGAGAGATGGTGAGAGGAGAGAGATGGTGAGAGGAGAGAGAGGTGGTGAGAGGAGAGATAAAGGAGAGAGAGAGATGGTGAGAGGAGAGAGAGAGGTGGTGAGAGGAGAGAGAGGTGGTGAGAGGAGAGATAAAGGAGAGAGAGAGAGATGGTGAGAGGAGAGATAAAGGAGAGAGAGAGAGATGGTGAGAGGAGAGATAAAGGAGAGAGAGAGAGATGGTGAGAGAGGAGAGAGATGGTGAGAGGAGAGATAAAGGAGAGAGAGAGAGATGGTGAGAGGAGAGATAAAGGAGAGAGAGAGAGATGGTGAGAGGAGAGATAAAGGAGAAAGAGAGAGATGGTGAGAGGAGAGATAAAGGAGAGAGAGAGAGATGGTGAGAGGAGAGATAAAGGAGAGAGAGAGAGATGGTGAGAGAGGAGAAATAAAAGAGAACGAGAGATGGATGTAAAGTAATGAGAGAAAGACAGAAAAAGAGACATCTCTCTTCCCAAAACAAGCGTTTTTATTGATGTGTGTGTTCAGTGTGTTTACCAGTCGTCTGGTTTGTCGGCGGCGGGGTCGGCTACAAACTCCGGCTCGTCGTCCAGCCATCCCTCTGGCTTCACAGCATCAGGGTCCTGGATCGTAGCCGGAGCCTCCTCATCCCTGGAACACAAGATGCCAAATGGTTTGGCATTAAAAACCAAGCACGTTGCTCAACATTAGGCACAATATGTAGAAATCACAAACACCATCACATGGCTGCAAAAAAAAAAATCACAATAGTTTTGCATCATTTTCAGTTTGTGACAAAACAAATGTAGAGAATCATTGTACCATCTAAACCTCTGTGACAGCTGGTGGACAAAAAATACAAAGTTTTAAAAACTCAACTTATGGGCGGGAAGCATAGAAATGGCACATATAGAACATATCTACCCTTCATCAGACTTCCAATGATAGATATACACTCAGTGGACAGTTTATTAGGTACACCCATCTAATACTGGGTCCCTTTGCCTCCAGAACAGCCTGAATTCTTCGGGGCGTTGAAACCATTGCTCAATTGTAATCAGGGGGACCGAACGTGTGCCAGGAAAACCAGCCACACCACGTGTGACTCGTTGTCTTGAATGGGGTGGTGTACCTAATAAACTGACCACGGAGTGTAAAACTCACATTTCTATGTGAATTTGGTCAGGTGGCCTACAGAGCTATGTGATACAGCTTTAATAGACGCGTTATATCTACAGTCCTTAAAGAAGTTACGTTTAAAAATATAAGCACAAATCCTTCAGAACTAGACACTCTTCCTCAGTCATGCCTGCCAACACCTGGTTTTCTTTTCGTCACGACCCCCCCCCCCCCAAAAAAAAAAATCACAAAAAAGTGGTGTTGAAGTTGAACCCACCAGTTGTCAGGTTTGACAGCCTCTGGGTCTGGTATCTTGGCCCTCTCGTCCCAGTCTTCAGGTTTAGAGTCAGTGGGATCGTCTATCTCCTTGGTGGGGTTAACAGGAGGAACCACATCATGAAGCAGAGAGCCACGACTGACACTGCTCTGGTCTACCAGGATCTCATAGCTGTTGTCTGGGTTCAGGACTGGATGGGGGAGAGAGAGGGAGGGGGGAGAGGAAGGAGGGAGGGAGAGAGAGAGGGGAGAAAGGAGGGAGGGAGAGAGGGGGAGAAACAGACAGTTACATGAGTCAGTCTCCCTCAGGTAGTAACATCTGTCTCTACAATACTGTCAGTCTCCCTCAGGTAGTAACATCTGTCTCTACAATACTGTCAGTCTCCCTCAGGTAGTAACATCTGTCTCTACAATACTGTCAGTCTCCCTCAGGTAGTAACATCTGTCTCTACAATACTGTCAGTTTCCCTCAGGTAGTAACATCTGTCTCTACAATACTGTCAGTCTCCCTCAGGTAGTAACATCTGTCTCTACAATACTGTCAGTCTCCCTCAGGTAGTAACATCTGTCTCTACAATACTGTCAGTCTCTCTCAGGAAGTAACATTTGTCTCTACACTACTGTCAGTCTCCCTCAGGTAGTAACATCTGTCTCTACAATACTGTCAGTCTCCCTCAGGTAGTAACATCTGTCTCTACAATACTGTCAGTCTCCCTCAGGTAGTAACATCTGTCTCTACAATACTGTCAGTCTCCCTCAGGTAGTAACATCTGTCTCTACAATACTGTCAGTCTCCCTCAGGTAGTAACATCTGTCTCTACAATACTGTCAGTCTCCCTCAGGTAGTAACATCTGTCTCTACAATACTGTCAGTCTCCCTCAGGTAGTAACATCTGTCTCTACAATGCTGTCAGTCTCCCTCAGGTAGTAACATCTCTGTCTCTACAATACTGTCAGTCTCCCTCAGGTAGTAACATCTGTCTCTACAATGCTGTCAGTCTCCCTCAGGTAGTAACATCTGTCTCTACAATACTGTCAGTCTCCCTCAGGTAGTAACATCTCTGTCTCTACAATACTGTCAGTCTCCCTCAGGTAGTAACATCTGTCTCTACAATACTGTCAGTCTCCCTCAGGTAGTAACATCTGTCTCTACAATACTGTCAGTCTCCCTCAGGTAGTAACATCTGTCTCTACAATGCTGTCAGTCTCCCTCAGGTAGTAACATCTGTCTCTACAATGCTGTCAGTCTCCCTCAGGTAGTAACATCTGTCTCTACAATACTGTCAGTCTCCCTCAGGTAGTAACATCTCTGTCTCTACAATACTGTCAGTCTCCCTCAGGTAGTAACATCTGTCTCTACAATACTGTCAGTCTCCCTCAGGTAGTAACATCTGTCTCTACAATACTGTCAGTCTCCCTCAGGTAGTAACATCTGTCTCTACAATACTGTCAGTCTCCCTCAGGTAGTAACATCTGTCTCTACAATACTGTCAGTAACATCTCTGTCTCTACAATGCTGTCAGTCTCCCTCAGGTAGTAACATCTCTGTCTCTACAATACTGTCAGTACTGTCAGTCACACCACTGTGTCATTCAGCAATAAGGCCAGAGGGGGTGTGGTATATTGGTCATATACCACACCCCCCCGAGGTGCCTTATTGCTATTATAAACTGGTTACCAGCGTAATTTGAGCAGTAAATGTTTTGTCATACCCGTTGTATACGGTCTGATATACCACGGCTGTCAGCCAATCAGCATTCAGCCCCCCCCTCTCCCCCACCCCCTCCTCTTCTCTCTCCCCCCACCCCCTCCTCTTCTCTCTCCCCCCCACCCCCCCCTCTTCTCTCTCCCCCCACCCCCTCCTCTTCTCTCTCCCCCCCACCCCCCCCCCTCTTCTCTCTCCCCCCACCCCCTCCTCTTCTCTCTCCCAACCACCCCCTCCTCTTCTCTCTCCCCCCCACCTTCTCTCTCCCCCCCTCTTCTCTCTCCCCCCCCCCCCCTCTCTCTCCTCCCCCACCCCTCCTCCTCTCTCTCACCCCTTCCTCCCCCCCCTCCTCTCTCTCTCCTCCCCCCCTCCTCTCTCTCTCCTTCCCCCCTCCTCTCTCTCTCCTTCCCTCTCCCCCCCCCCCCCCCCTCCTACCCAGTGTGTAGAGATGAGTCTTCTTGTCTGTGTAGAACTTCTTCAGGTCGACGTCGGGCCTCTTGGCGTGTTTCTCGTCCAGGTCTTTGTTCAGAGGGCTCCTGTGGCGGAAGATGAAGTGCAGCTTGTAGTCCTCTCCACACTTATCAGGCCCAAACATGATGGTGTAGGAGGTACGGTCATTAAACTGATCCTAGAACAGCACAACAGTAAGGTACAGGGTTACACACTTATCAGGACCAAACATGATGGTGTAGGAGGTACGGTCATTAAACTGATCCTAAAACAGCACAACAGTAAGGTACAGGGTTACACACTTATCAGGCACAAACATGATGGTGTAGGAGGTACGGTCATTAAACTGATCCTAGAACAGCACAACAGTAAGGTACGGGGTTTACAGTCAGCGATACAGAGACGATACGAGGCCACCTTGGGTGGGTCGACCAGCCAAGTACAGCATTACGGAGGCATATAAATAGAGAGTTAACTTTAGAAGTGGGAGCCAGGTCAAAGGTCAAGCACCAACAGATCTGGGACTAACCAACATCACAGATCAGATTATAGTAATAACACCAACAGATCTGGGACTAACCAACATCATAGATCAGATTATAGTAACAACACCAACAGATCTGGGATCTGGGACTAGACTAACCAACATCATAGATCAGATTATAGTAATAACATCAACAGATCTGGGACTAACCAACATCACAGATCAGATTATAGTAACAACACCAACAGATCTGGGATCTGGGACTAGACTAACCAACATCATAGATCAGATTATAGTAGCAACACCAACAGATCTGGGATCTGGGACTAGACTAACCAACATCATAGATCAGATTATAGTAATAACATCAACAGATCTGGGACTAACCAACATCATAGATCAGATTACAGTAATAACACCAACAGATCTGGGACTAACCAACATCACAGATCAGATTATAGTAATAACACCAACAGATCTGGGACTAACCAACATCACAGATCAGATTATAGTAGCAACACCAACAGATCTGGGACTAACCAACATCACAGATCAGATTATAGTAATAACACCAACAGATCTGGGACTAACCAACATCATAGATCAGATTATAGTAACAACACCAACAGATCTGGGACTAACCAACATCACAGATCAGATTATAGTAACAACACCAACAGATCTGGGACTAACCAACATCACAGATCAGATTATAGTAGCAACACCAACAGATCTGGGATCTGGGACTAGACTAACCAACAACATAGATCAGATTATAGTAATAACACCAACAGATCTGGGATCTGGGACTAGACTAACCAACAACATAGATCAGATTATAGTAACAACACCAACAGATCTGGGACTAACCAACAACATAGATCAGATTATAGTAATAACACCAACAGATCTGGGACTAACCAACATCACAGATCAGATTATAGTAACAACACCAACAGATCTGGGATCTGAGACTAATCAACAACATAGATCAGATTATAGTAATAACAACAACGTACCAGATCCAGGTCCTCTTCGTCTGACAGCAGTTTGATGTAGGCTCCACCACAGTCAATACCATCCTGGAAGTTCACCTCATACCTAAGATAAACGCACACAGGTTTCTCTAAACGTTCAGCAGTTGATATGAATTAGCTTCAAGTCAACTCAAAGGCTCATTTTGAAAATGCACTTTTATACACAAAACAAAAAAAAGGGCAAGAGGTCAAACGTGAGAGGTTAAAGGTCAAACTCACTGTACGACTAGGGCATCGTCCCGGAAGAGGAAGGGTCTGTCCAACAGGGAGGCGATGGCGTGATGTTTGGCCCGGGACTTCAGAACCAGACCCATGTCTCCTGGTACTTTATTCTCCTTCAGCTGCTCCACAGACCACTTACCTGGAGAGGAGAGAGGGGTCAGGAGAGGAGAGAGGGGTCAGGAGGGGAGAGAGGGGCCAGGAGGGGAGAGAGGGGTCAGGAGGGGAGAGAGGGGTCAGGAGAGGAGAGAGGGGTCAGGAGGGGAGAGAGGGGCCAGGAGGGGAGAGAGGGGTCAGGAGGGGAGAGAGGGGTCAGGAGGGGAGAGAGGGGTCAGGAGAGGAGAGAGGGGTCAGGAGGGGAGAGAGGGGCCAGGAGGGGAGAGAGGGGTCAGGAGGGGAGAGAGGGGCCAGGAGAGGAGAGAGGGGCCAGGAGAGGAGAGAGGGGTCAGGAGGGGAGAGAGGGGTCAGGAGGGGAGAGAGGGGTTAGGAGGGGAGAGAGGGGTTAGGAGAGGAGAGAGGGGTCAGGAGGGGAGAGAGGGGTCAGGAGAGGAGAGAGGGGTCAGGTGGGGAGAGAGGGGTCAGGAGAGGAGAGAGGGGTTAGGAGAGGAGAGAGGGGTCAGGAGGGGAGAGAGGGGTCAGGAGAGGAGAGAGGGGTCCGGTGGGGAGAGAGGGGTCAGGAGAGGAGAGAGGGGTCCGGTGGGGAGAGAGGGGTCAGGAGAGGAGAGAGGGGTTAGGAGAGGAGAGAGGGTTCAGGAGGGGAGAGAGGGGTCAGGAGAGGAGAGAGGGGTCCGGTGGTGAACTCAAACTGACACAACGACTAGGTTCCAGTTTAACAACGTTAACTAAACTGCATTTCCACAATACATGTGTGCCATTGCACTCGGGCCAGGTCCATCAACAGAGAGACTACTGCCCAGCAGTACTAACAGAAATACAGGGATACGTGACCTTAACAGTGGTGGTTGAAGAAACAGGGTCGTCTCTCACTGACACACTGGCAAAAAGACACGTGTGAGGGCCCATAAAACACACACAAGTGGAGAGTGTAGAGGGGGGGGGGCAAGAATGGTCTGGTTCTTACCATCATATTTAGCAATTTCATCGTCTGCGTCTTCCTTCATGGTCTTTGACACCTGCCACCTGTCCAGTGAGCCGTCATCAAAGGTCTCTGAGAAGTACACTTCTCCGATGGGAACAGGAGTCTTGTAGGTCACCTGTGTGTTTCAGCCAATGGGGCGGAGGGATTACTTTGTGTGTGAAATGGAAAACAAACTGAGGGATATATAATGTAGGGCTCCAGATTCTTCACCCTTTTCCCAGAAGTGTACACTTGCACACTACCCGTTGTGGATTTAAATGAGATGTCTGGGGGGATTTTTCATCATCATTATAAAACCCAGAACCGTGGAGAATCGGGACTCGGCCTAGTACACATTTACTGACATGATTTCCTGAAGGCCCCCGGCTAAAATTGGGGTTATGACAGTGAGGTTGTAGTTAGGTTTTTAGCTAGCTAAGGGAACACAAAAAGAATAGGCAAATGATGAGGGTTTCAAACTCAAAAGGGTAGAGAGACACTTGGAGGGCGTAAAAAAACACACACCAGGCATGCATCCAAAATGGCACCCTATTTCCAAGAGATTGCACGACTTCTGACCAGGCCCCACACATGTGGTACACTACATAGGGAGAAGGGTGCCATCTCAAATGTCCCCACCTAGTTCATCCTACTTCCTATTGGGTGACGTTTGACCCTTTACTGACCTGGAAGGAGACGTTGGCATCGGTTCCCTTCTCTTCTTCCGCCTCCCCTTCCATCTCCGCCTCTATCTCTGCTGAGTCTTCCCTATCTTCTACCATGTCTTCCACCATAGCTTCCTCCATTTCATCCTCCATCTCCAGGTCTAGGTCACCCTGAGCTTCAGCCTGGGACTCAGAGAGAGCCAGGAGGGAGAGGAGCAGCACACACGTCCAGCCCCACAGCTTCATCTGGAGAGAGACGGTAGGGGGAAGGGAGGAGAGAGTGGGAAAGGAGTTGGGACGGACAATGTGAGAGGAGGGGGGAAGGGAGGAGAGAGTGGGAAAGGAGAGGGGTTGGGACGGACAATGTGAGAGGAGGGGGGAATGAAGACGGTGGGGGGGGGGTTGAGGAGAGGGAGAAGGAGGGAGTGACGTGACAGTGGGGATGGACGGTAGGGGGAAGGGAGGAGAGAGTGGGAAAGGAGAGGGGTTGGGACAGACAATGTGAGAGGAGGGGGGAAGGGAGTGGGTGGGGGGGTTGAGAGGGAGTGACGTGACAGTGGGGATGGACGGTAGGGGGAAGGGAGGAGAGAGTGGGAAAGGAGGTGGGAGAGGTGAGGGGTTGGGACGGACAATGTGAGAGGAGGGGGGAAGGGAGTGGGTGGGGGGGGGGGGTTGAGAGAGGGAGAAGGAGGGAGTGAGGTGACAGTGGGGATGGAGAGCATGTGAAGTAAGGGTGGAAATGGAGGATTTGAGGAAGAGGGACCAAGAGAGAGAGAAAAGCAAAGAAAGAGGTCAGGAATAAGGTTAATACACTTCTGATTTCAAAAGCACTTTTCCAGAAACTATCTTTCCATCTACAAATATTTTCTAAAAACAAATGAAGGTTTTGTCACTGTACTACAATTTGGCCATATGCAAGGAAATGGATGGCTTTCACCAGAGAAAGATTATACATGGCTCTGCTTTTTCCAATAAAAATATATTTCTGAATTTAAAAAAACAGACCCCCTAAATCAGGTTTCAAAGATGACTCATGAATCCATGCAAAAATGGTTCTCTGCATTTCAATGACTTGCAAAATATCCACTCGTCGCCGACCAGGACACTTTTCAGATTATACCTCGACACGCATTTCATCATATTGAATCAATACGATTGCCAGCAACAATTGAGTAAAGGTTGAATATGGCTTGATACAGTATTTTCGAAATCAATGTCCCTCGGGGTTGGAGTAAACATAACGTCGAGCTGATTGACGGAGCGTCTGGGGGAGGTGGATGTGGGTCGCCAACAAAAGCAAGGAGCCACTGTCCCTCAGGCCAAACTACAGTTCCCTAGGGGATGCCCATATGCCCCGAGAGAGAGAGCAACAAAATGAACCTACAGCTGCCGACCAGAAGTGTCCACAAAACTCCACAGAGCCAGGATTGTTAGCTAGGACTACTGCAGCTACTACTAGAACTGTCAAGTCAGGCTACGCGCATTATCAAGACATCAGCAAACTGTCTTTCATCATATTTCTATCACGTCTTTTTTTATAGGAAGCAAGTTATTTCATATATATATATATATATAAGTTATGTGGAATGTCGGCTATATTTGGCATTAGCTAACGTTACTGCACAAGCAAAGCTAAATAACGAACTAGGTAACGTCAGTTAACCAACGTTTTTCGCGACAGTTCACCGGACGTCCCTTGTTATCAACCCCGGTCCGTGTGGCGCGAATTAGCGGGCTAGCAGAGCGTTATCAATAGCTAGCTATGTGGTTACTAAATGCAGCGACATTTCAGACATATTCATAAAGCCTAATGTGTCAAATGTAAACATATTCACATTTTGAGAAAACGTGCCTGTCTGAGAAAAATGCACTACGTTAGAAAGCTAAGTTTAGCCAGCTAATGGCTATGCTAAACTAACAACATGTTGTGTTGCAGTTGTCAGGGAAGAATGAATGAGTGTAGCTAACTAGATAAATATTAAGCAAACAAACCTTGTGCAGTTGGGGGGGGGGGAGAAAAATAATAATATTCCAAGTTTTGTGATGTTTTCTACGTCAATTACCTCAAACAACTTTATTTTCACTGCGTTCGACCCAGTTGGAGTAAAACCGCGGGTACCGAGGCCTGGAGGAGCGGGATGGACGGATCACCGTGGAGACCCTCGAACGGTGATGACGGGAAGAGACTTCTGCTCACTGCGCATGCCTGAACCAGAGAACGCCATTGGGGTGCCCATTTCAAAATAAAAGTGCTCTGCCTTGTAAATAACAAACTCATTTTCGATCTATCTTTCTATGTACACCCCCCCCCCTCCCCCTCAATGCATAACAGTTTAGATATTTGTCATTTAAATGTTGTGAAATAATTAGCTTGTGTCCGTTATCTTGTGAGATAAATCCATGCAGAAACAGATTTGTCCAAAAGTAGACAATTAATGCAAGTTATTGGATAAACATCCAACATGTATTATTATTTTAATTCTTATTTTATTTAAATAATTATGACTTTTAGAAATACATTGTGGATGGTTGCTACCATTTGAAAAATTGTGTAATACATTTGAGCAAATATACCTAATTTTGATTACTTTTATTGTGATAACTTCTTTGTTGCTCTTCCGGAGCAGAGTTCATGAATGTTGATGATTGTTGAAACGTGAACACATGTTAACAAAAAACCACACCGGCATAGCAATATACAATTCATAGACAGCCAACATGAGAGATACGCCGTTATCAAACTGCGAGCGGGACTTTTTACTCAAAGCTATTCAAGAAACAAAGGTAGCTGATGCAATTGTGTATTTTTCCATGTGAATGAAACGTGCTAGCTGAGATAGCCAGATATGCTAGTTAGCTGACATAAATGGCCAATTTAGATGTGGGAATCCAAACTAAAATATTGTACAGTGTCTATCTCTATCTACCAACGTTACAGAGTTTGTTAGAGTTCTGGGTCACTGTACATAACCTGTTGTAAACTTGAGCTACCTAGCTAGCTAATTATCTTTCGATGCATCATTGTTATACTAGCTATAAATATTTACGATACATAATCTCGCTCAATAATGTGTACCCGCAGCGCTTGGATGGGAGACAGACCTATGACTACAGGAGCATCAAGATCTCGTTTGGGACAGATTATGGATGCTGCTTTGTTGACCTGGGGAAGACGAGGCGAGTGTTCCTGCCTTTGAAGGCAAAGAAATGACAGTTGAGCAGTGACTCTCAACCAAAGCTACTGGCCTATCTAAAGCGGATCGTTGAGAAGACCCAAGGCCTTACTGCTAAAAACGTAGATGACGGGTGCACCAGGCAAAGCCAAATGCACTTGGTTGCACAGTAACCGAAAATGGTTGACAGCCATTCTTAGTGGAGTTGGCTTTCTTGTTACTAACATTGCAGGCTTTTGCACTACGTTTTCATACATCTGAAAGGACTGGATACAAGTATGGCATTAGCTGTACCTTGCTATCTGATTGGGATTGGCAGAATTGTTTTGCCATATATCCATCCTTTCAGATCTATAAAGCAGCATAGGTGACGGTGCTAGGGGCTAGGTGACAGTGGTAGGGGCTAGGTGACAGTGGTAGGGGCTAGGTGACAGTGGTAGGGGCTAGGTGACAGTGGTAGGGGCTAGGTGACAGTGGTAGGGGCTAGGTGACAGTGGTAGGGGCTAGGTGGCAGTGGTAGGGGCTAGGTGACAGTGGTAGGGGCTAGGTGACAGTGGTAGGGGCTAGGTGACAGTGGTAGGGGCTAGGTGACAGTGGTAGGGGCTAGGTGACAGTGGTAGGGGCCAGGTGACACTGGTAGGGGCTAGGTGAACACTGGTAGGGGCTAGGTGACACAGTGGTAGGGGCTAGGTGACAGTGGTAGGGGCTAGGTGACAGTGGTAAGGGCTAGGTTGTAGGGGGTAGGGGCTAGGTGACAGTGGTAGGGGCTAGGTGACAGTGGTAGGGGCTAGGTGACAGTGGTATGGGGCTAGGTGACAGTGGTAGGGGACTAGGTGACAGTGGTAGGGCTAGGTGACAGTGGTAGGGCTAGGTGACAGTGGTAGGGGCCAGGTGACACTGGTAGGGGCTAGGTTGACACTGGTAGGGGGCTAGGTGACACAGTGGTAGGGGCTAGGTGACAGTGGTAGGGGCTAGGTGGACAGGTGGTAAGGGCTAGGTTTGTAGGGGGTAGGGGCTACGGTGACAGTGGTAGGGGCTAGTGACAGTGGTAGGGGCTAGGTGACAGTGATAGGGCTAGTTGACAGTGGTAGGGGCTAGGTGACAGTGGTACGGGGCTAGTGAACAGTGGTAGGGGCTAGGTGACAGTGGTAGGGGCTAGGTGACAGTGTAGGGGCTAGGTGACACTGGTAGGGGCTAGGTGACATCTGGTAGGGCTAGTGACAGTGGTAGGGGTTAGGGGCTAGGTGACAGTGGTAGGGGCTAGGTGACAGTGGTAGGGGCTAGGTGACACTGGTAGGGGGCTAGGTGACAACTGGTAGGGGCTAGGTGACAGTTGGTAGGGGGCTAGGTGACAGTGGTAGGGGCTAGGTGCCAGTGGGTAGGGGGCTAGGTGACAGTGGGTAGGTGCTAGGTGACAGTGGTAGGGGCTAGGTGACACTGTGTAAGGGGCTAGGTGACAATGGTAGGGGGCTAGGGTGACAACTGGTAGGGGTTAGGGGCTAGGGGTGACAGTGGTAAGGGGGCTAGGTGATCAGTGGTAGGGGCTAGGTGGACAGTGGTAGGGGCCTAGGTGGACAGTGGTAGGGGCTACGGTGACAGTGGTAGGGGCTAGGTTGACAGTGGTAGGGGCCAGGTGACAGTGGTAGGGGCCAGGTGACACTGGTAGGGGCTAGTGACACTGGTAGGGGCTAGGTGACACAGTGGTAGGGGCTAGTGACAGTGGTAGGGCTAGGTGAAGTGGTAGGGCTAGGTGTAGGGGGTAGGGGCTAGGTGACAGTGGTAGGGGCTAGGTGACAGTGGTAGGGGCTAGGTGACAGTGATAGGGGCTAGGTGACAGTGGTAGGGGCTAGGTGACAGTGGTAGGGCTAGGGACAGTGGTAGGGGCTAGGTGACAGTGGTAGGGCTAGGTGACAGTGTAGGGGCTAGGTGACCTGGTAGGGCTAGGTGACACTGGTAGGGGCTAGGTGACAGTGGGTTAGGGGCTAGGTGACAGTGGTAGGGGCTAGGTGACAGTGGTGGGCTAGGTGACACTGGTAGGGCTAGGTGACCTGGTAGGGCTAGGTGACAGTGGTAGGGGCTAGGTACAGTGGTGGGGCTAGGTGACAGTGGTAGGGGCTAGTGACAGTGGAGGGGTAGGTGACAGTGGTAGGGGCTAGTGACACTGGTAGGGGCTAGGTGACACTGGTAGGGGCTGGTACACTGGTAGGGTTAGGGGCTAGGTGACAGTGGTAGGGGCTAGGTGACAGTGGTAGGGGCTAGGTGACAGTGGTAGGGGCTAGGTGACAGTGTAGGGGCTAGGTGACACTGTAGGGGCTAGGTGACACTGGTAGGGGCTAGGTGACACAGTGGTAGGGGCTAGGTGACAGTGTAGGGCTAGGTGCTAGGTGACAGTGGTAGTGGCTAGGTGACAGTGGTAGGGGCTAGGTGGACAGTGGTAGGGGTTAGGTGACAGTGCTAGGGGCTAGGTGACGTGCTAGGGGCGGTTTGAGATTAACTTGTATGTTTGGGCTCCTGAGTGGCGCAGCGTCAAACTCACTGCATCTCACGTGCAAGAGGCGTCACTACAGTCCCTGGTTTGAATCCAGGCTGTATCTGGCCGGGGTAGGCCGTCATTGTAATAAGAATTTGTTCTTAACCGACTTGTCTGGGTGTTAAATAAAAAAAATGGTGTGTTCCTAACCTCCAGGATCATGGCCCAAGTGTCCTGTGAGCTCATTACCCGAAAGAGAACCGACCAAATGAAGGACTCATTTTCTTCAACATTGAGCTGTCTCCCATGGCTTTCTCCAGCATTTGAGATGGGCAGGTAAGAGTCCTACTATGTTTTGCTTCATAAGGCTATAGTGTAATTGCAGTCTGAAAAACGATCACTGAAAATGTTTTATCTGCGTGGTTGTCCTTCCCCCTTCTTGATCTCTCTCTCTCTATCTCTAGGCAGTCAGAGCTGTTGGTGAAGCTGAACAGACAGCTGGAGAGATGCCTCAGGAACTCCAAGTGTATAGACACAGAGTCTCTGTGTGTGGTGTCTGGAGAGAAGGTACACACAAACACACACCTGAAGTTTGGCATGAAGGCTGTGAACGAAAGTCCCCAAATTGGGTTTCAATTCCAGTCAATTCAGGAAGTAAACCAAATTCCAATTTGAAATGTTCTCCATTGAAAAGCATTGAAGATAATTGTTATTTCAATTTAATTCCTGAATTGACAGGAACTCAATATTTGGAAGGTGTTTTTAATGTTTTGTATACTCAGTGTATATCTACTGGTCTTCCAAGGTATAATGCCCATCTGTCTACCTGTTTATCTCTCCAGATGTGGTACAGATCAATGTCTGTGTAATTAGTGTGTCAGTGTATCTCTAGGTGTGGCAGATTAGGGTGGACGTCCACTTGCTGAACCACGATGGTAACCTAATGGACGCTGCCAGCATTGCTGCCATCGCGGGACTCTGTCACTTCAGACGGCCCGATGTGGGCATCCAGGGAGAGGAAGTCACTGTGGTGAGGATGGAAGGGTGAGGGGTGATGCTATTGACAACTAATGCCATGGCAACAATCTTTGACATTGATTACACCCCTGGGTAGTGTTAATTAGGAACCACACTGACAAACAGGGAAGGACCACCTGGATTTGTCTAATAAGACACACTCATTTTTGTCACACGTTGCAAAAGGTTTTAAAAATGTCATCTGTTGCATGCCCTAATGAACACAACCCCAATTTATAATGATTTAACCCTTCATGTGTCTGTTCCACAGTACAGTACAGAGGAGAGAGACCCCATTCCCCTCAGCATCTACCACATGCCCATCTGTGTCAGTTTCTCCTTCTTCCAACAAGGGTAGGTCCATGTTATATAAGATCACCTGTATGTTTGATATCACTATCAGACAGTGATGGCTGCCATTGCAGATCTCTCACTGCCTCTCTTTCCCTTTCCTCTCCTGTTCTCCTTCTCTCCTCTCTCTTCCCTTTCCTCTCCTGTTCTCCTTCTCTCCTCTCCTGTTCCTTCTCTCCACTACTCTCTATGTCCTATCTCATATCCCCTCTCCTACCCTCTCTCTCTCTGCTCCAGGACCTACCTGTTGGTTGACCCGTGTGAGCGTGAGGAGCGTGTGATGGACGGCCTGCTGATGATAGCCATGAACAAACACAGAGAGATCTGCTCCATCCAGTCTAGTGGAGGCATCATGCTGCTCAAAGACCAGGCGGGTACTGGGGAGCCATAGAGATAGTCAGCTGCTCAAAAGACCAGGCGGGTACTGGGGAGCCATAGAGATAGTCAGCTGCTCAAAAGACCAGGCGGGTACTGGGGAGCCATAGAGATAGTCAGCTGCTCAAAAGACCAGGCGGGTACTGGGGAGCCATAGAGATAGTCAGCTGCTCAAAAGACCAGGCGGGTACTGGGGAGCCATAGAGATAGTCAGCTGCTCAAAGACCAGGCGGGTACTGGGGAGCCATAGAGATAGTCAGCTGCTCAAAGACCAGGCGGGTACTGGGAGCCATAGAGATACCGTCAGCTGCTCAAGAGACCAGGCGGGTACTGGGGGCCATAGAGATAGTCAGCTGCTCAAAGACCAGGCGGGTACTGGGGAGTTAATGCAACTCTGGATCCTTGTCCCTGTACGGGCAGACCCGGGATGCCAACCCACGACCACAACAACACTTTCTACGCTCAAATCAGCATGCTAAACACTTGTCTAGATCGCATAACCATGGCTTTGGTAGGCCAGGGGGCTGATAATATTCAGGATGGATACGAGCATACTCTAGCTACTTCACTGTGAATTGTATCTCTAAAGCATGCTGTGTTTGTACAGGTCCTCAGGTGCAGTAGATCGCTAGTGTCAAAGTGTCAGAGATCACAGAGCTAATCACAAAGCCTTGGAGAACGAAAGAAAGCCAGGTGGGTCACAGCAACTTGGTCTCGTTAACGTTCATTTTGACTTTGTGGCTGTGCTATCGAGTGG